>NC_089206.1:21007114-21219614 GCF_963930695.1 Labrus bergylta
CACTGAGTGGATCAGCGTGGAGCCCGTTCACCGAGAGGCGTGGGTAACCCGCTGAACCCCACTCGTGGATCTGCATGTATTAAAAGACATCCAGATTAATTTAAAAAGACGCTTAATTTAAACATGAAATATACCGCTTACAGGGATTTGAGTATGCATTGTTTAATCTGCTGATTGCATTCTTCATTAAGAGATGATTTCATTTTTATTCAAAAACTCAAATGAGAACCACTGAAAATGTTCTCTAATCACTCACCTGATTAACTCCTAAGAAAGAAGGGACAGCAGCTCATCCTCGGGCTCGTGGGTTTTCATTCTTTATTCTACTTTAAGTTATTGATTATTTGTGTTTATTCAAGAAGTTCTAAAACGTAAAAAAAAAATATTTTATGACGCGGCACTTCAGAGAGCTGCAGCTGGAGATCAGGTTCTAAAAACACCGTCCTTTCAGTGTCCGTATTTCCTCCCTGAAAGTGGAGCTTTGGAGGTCAGGGGGCATCAGCACCGTGTCATAACCTTCTTTGTGCAGTCATTACAAGCCAAGACGAAAACTGAAAGAAACAGCCTTGAATGAGAAGTCTAATTAACACTGATGGAGAGAAGAAGTGTCTGAAAGTCTAATGAGCTGAGGAGCTTTCAGCAATGTCACACAGCGCCCTCTAGTGAGCACAAATCTCCCTCCAACTGGCAGCTAGGGCCACACAGAGAGAGAGAGAGAGAGACACAGAGAGAGAGAGAGAGAGAGAGAAAGGGTGAGCGAGCGAGAGAGAGAGAGAGAGAGAGAGAGAGAGAAAGAGAGAGAGAGAGAGAAAAAGGAGAGAGAGAAAGGGTGAGCGAGAGAGAGAGAGAAAGAGAGAGAGAGAGAGAGAGAAAGAGAGAGAGAGAAAGGATGAGAGAGAGAGAGAGAGAGACAGACAGAGAGAGAGAGAGACAGAGAGAGAGAGAGAGAGAGACAGAGAGAGAGAGAGAGAGAGAGAGAGGAAGAGAGAGGAGAGAGAGAGAGACAGAGAGAGGAGAGAGAGAGAGAGAGAGAGAGACAGACAGAGAGAGAGACAGAGAGAGAGAGAGACAGAGAGAGAGAACAGAGAGAAAGACAGAGAGAGAGAGAGAGAGAGAGACAGATGAGAGAGACAGAGAGAAAGACAGAGAGAGAGAGAAAGGATGAGCGAGAGAGAGAGAGACAGACAGACAGAGAGAGAGAGAAGAGAGAGAGAGAGAGACAGAGAGAGAGAGAGAGAGAGAGACAGAGAGAGAGAGAGAGACAGAGAGAGAGACAGAGAGAGAGAGAAAGGATGAGCGAGAGAGAGAGAGAGAGACAGACAGAGAGAGAGAGAGAGAGAGAGACAGAGAGAGAGAGAGAGAGAGAGAGAGACAGAGAGAGAGAGAGAGAGAGAGAAAGAGGAGAGAGAAAGAGAGAGAGAGAAAGGATGAGCGAGAGAGAGAGAGAGAGAGAGAGAGAGAGAGCCATAAATGTAATATCTCTTAAAACAGTCTGCAGGAGATCAGCTGCTTTTCTGTTTTGCATCATTTAAATTCTTTCTGGAACTTTCCTTTTATAAATAATAGTTTAATGTTGTAATCAATGATTAATAACCTCTACTTGTCTACTTGTTGTGCACAAACCCAAACCTGTCTTCATACTGCTTGTATTTGAGTTGAATATGTTTGTATGCAGCTCTAAGAAAGGCTCATATCTGAAGTAAAAAATGAACTGAATACATGACGTCTGTAGTCGATAAACTGATTCACTTTCAAACATGTGAAGAGCATTGTTCAATCACGTTAATGACGTCACAGTGCAGGTCGTTTCCAGGAGAAATCTATTGAATGCATCTGTTGTAATTACTATATGGAGACCCTGCCCTCGGTCATCATCATGGACAGCTTTTATTTCCCATCATGCTCTAGGTGTTACGTTGGAGAGAGCTCCTCTAACCCACTTTCTGTGGAGACAAACTGCTTAAACAGCCGTTCTTTAATCCGATGGCTCTCCATGCGTAAAGATGCATATGTCTGCACGAGCACACGTGCATGCAGTTAACAGACTGCTTCAGAGTAACTCATCCTGCTTCACTGGCTGTTATCCATCTTCACTGCGGACCATTCGCTTCCATCAGAATATGAAGCTCGTTTGAACGCTGTCAGAAAAGAGCTGCGCTTAAATTAAAAGAAGAAAAAAAGCCCTGACACAGCAAACTGCTCACACAGAAGAGAGAGCGTAAATGAGCTCCATGTATAAAACACTCTTTTGTTCTTACAACCCTGTGACTATATATGGATATGGACAACTCTTCCATTGTTTAAAAGTGAAGCCAAAATACCTCCAGTAGGTGGCGACATTTTGTGCTGCCGATGTAATTTGGAGCAAAGACATGCACAGAAGGGAGCTTTTTTTATTTTACCTTTATGAAACCAGGTAATGATCCCATTGAGATCAAGATGTCTTTCACGAGTGTTGTGCACAGCCGTTAGAAACAGAACGACAAAGTGAGTCTTTCTGCTCTTTCTGACCTCAGTACACCTCATACTTACTGTACATACGTACAGATCATTTAGTGAGAGGCAGGAGATGAGAACGCTGCAGGGTTTGATTTTTTTCTTTCAGGAAATGTTTGTAAGATCGTATCACACTGACCAGGAAGTGATGGCCTACAAACACAAGAGTGTTACAGGAGGACAAAAATCATATGTTACAGCAAGCAGGTGTCTGTCTCCCTTAACGAAAAAACAATCCAAATCATGTCAAGTTCAGAAGAGCACTTCTGATGTCTCAGTTTCTAATCCTCGTCTCCGAGTTTCTCCAAGCGAACATACCAGCAGAGTGTAATCACAAATGCAGTGTTTTTAGATACAATTCAAATAAAGTTTTTTATTGGTTTATGCAGCTAATGTTTGCTACTTTTCAGTGTTTGTTTTCAGGTTTTAACTCCTACTTATAGACTCTATAAGAACTGAAATCTCCGCTGTTTGGAGAAGTGAAGCCAACGCAAAGTGCCTTAGACCTGCAGGTTTTCTAATGCCCAGCAGGGGGCAACTTCACTGTTAGAAATCTACTTCTGATCGTATAGAAGTCTATGAATAAATGGTCATAAAAGAGAAAAAAAAAGAAAAAGGAAAAAAATGAGGGTGACCTGAGAGCTGAGGGGTCGAACCGCCGGGAAACACACATTTAACTTACACAGCAGACATCAGTTCAGTCCACAGCAGAACAGATTCTTCAGTTCCAAGCAGACAGTCACAGTTTGTTTTTGTTACATTTCCTCTTCTGATAATCCAGGTTGTCGACAGAGTCGTCGATCATGTCATTTCATTGGCTCTGTTCTGCATCAGATACCCGCTGTGAGGTGCATGTGTGAACGACCACATGAGGAGGATTTCAGTAGCAATCTTCCTGAAATTCTCCAAAAAAAAAAAATGTAGGCGTGCATGAGTGAACGACTCAGTCAGCCTCGACGAGGGTTTGATGTGGCTTCAGATCAGTAGAAAGGTAAATCTATGTCAGATATATATTCCAAATAATCCAAACTGTTCATTCAGTCACTGATTTTCCCAGAACACAAAGCATGTCTGTTTGGTTTGCTCATCCCTCACAGTAAGAAGCAGCAGAGCTTCGGGCTCCATCTGTGGCTCCCAGTCTGTCTGATAACTTCCTTTTTAAATGTCCCTTCTGCCGCCATGTGGAGGCGTTCAAACCTGACTGGATGACATCTAGAGAATACAACTCTTCCATCCATCCATATTCTCCCGCTTCTCCGGGGTCAAGTCGAGGTGGCAGCAGGATAAGCAAGTCAACTCAGACATCCCTCTTACTAATTCATAACCTAATGTGCAATAACAGAAGATCTGAAAGAATTTAATGATAACTAAGAAGAGGGAGGGAGCGAGAATGCCACTGATTCTGTTTATGATTATTGACCTGGAAATATTTATTTGTGGAGCCTGTATTTTTGAATTCCTGCAATTAAAAAACAAATCAACATCCGACATTTGAAGTTGAACTAATCTCTGAGCCGTCGCAGCTTTCTGATTATCGGCTGCAGAGGAGGTGATGCAGTTTAAAAAACTCTCAGTTTGGACTCTCAGAGAGTCTCCGGTTCACTCGGATCCTCAGAGCTTTGAAATGTAAATGTGATCAGCACCCGGCTCTAAGGTGGACTGATGGAGCCTCTCTGAAATCTTTAACCTCACACACACACACACACACACACACACACACACACACACACACACACATTAAACCTAACAGCAGCTCTGTAAGACTCAGACTTTAACGGACCACTCAGCCTGACAAGGTCAAAGCAATTCAGATCCAACAAAGTCATGGAGACAAAAAGTCAAGACGGTAATGTGATTTTCTTTTAATTCAGATCAGGTCAGAGCAGAGAGGCAATAACTTCATCGGGAATGTATCCTCCTTTAATGCCTGTTCTTTAAATTATACTCCAGGCTTCTCTTTTTTCAAGGGGGCGCCGGATAGAATAGCCGTTATGTTGTACGCCCTATGTACAGAGGCTGTAGTTCTCATCCCAGCGTGTGTGTGTGTGTGTGTGTGTGTGTGTGTCTGTGTGTGTGTGTGTGTGTGTCAAGTACGTTTAAAATAGATCCTCCCTGTTAGTGAAACAACATCTGGCGAGAAAGCCCTGAACCACTGATGCCTGGCACCTCGACTTTTTACCCCAGTTCTGTCAAGAAAGGTGAGATGTGCCTGTGTGTGTGTGTGTGTGTGTGTGTGTGTGTGTGTGTGTGCGTGCGTGCATGTGTGTGTGGGAGAACAACAAGAGAGTTAGTTTTAGAGCCCTTTGTTAAAGAAAAACTTGGATTTTCATGATAAGTGTCTATATATTATGTGTGTAATTTGATCCTTTATACCTCAAGTTGTCAGTCAAGTTTCCATCTTTTGCAGAATAAGCTAACACGATGGTAACTGAGCCTCTGGACCCGTCGTAAAAAGCCTGAAGTATTTGCAGTATTTTTTGGTATTAAGGACTGAGTCTTAACTTGGCATTCATTCATCCATCACACAGCAGTGATTTGTCCTCCAGAGAGACGGAGGAGGAAGCTCTGCTCCGTCCCTGCTGAGTTTGAGTCAAAAGTCAGTGTGGCAGCAAACAAAGAAAAGATCGATAACTACAGACAAAAAACCTACAAAAGAAGAAAGAGTCAAAGGAAGGAGACATAAATTCGAAGTTCAGATGAGGACAGAAGAGTCGTGTTTGCCTCTCTGTTTCACTCTTTCACACTCCTCAAAAACTTCACCCGGAGTTTCTCCTCCAGCCTCCTCGTATTTCTTCTGCAGAAAGTCAGAGTGAGCTGATGAGAGAACACAGCAGGATATAATCAGGAGAATTCACCTGGAGCCAGTGGGAGGGGGTGGTGACCTTTATTCCCTGTGATCGCTGCACGACCATAGACTGTCTGCACGCCACCTCTACCATCTCTGTGCTCTAATGAACCTGCTGCTGCATGTTTCCTGTTCTCCAGTATGTTCTTCTCCACTCTTTAGTTCACACTGAGATTCTCTTCAACTACCCCGCCCCCCCTTCTAGTCCCCCTAGGATAGTCTCCCGCTGTGAGGTGCATGTGTGAACAGCCTTAGTCAGGAGAATATCCGGAGCAATATATGATTTAGAGAGAGCTTCAAAACACACCTGCAGTAACCACCTATCACCACAGGGGTCGCCAAAGAGAACAACACTGAGATATTTGAATTGCTAAAATCTACAGGGGCGAGTTAAAACTGAAGAGAAGCTGTATGCTGTCTAACTAAACCGGCCCGAGTATTAAAATGATCTATGAGTAAGAAACAACAACAACAATGATTTGGCCTCTGACAGTATATGTGTGCACTCATACTGTATAGCTTTGGAATGTGTGTGTGGGCATTTCTATGTGTTTTTTTGTGTAGCTGTGTGTGTGAGCAGCACGCTGACTGCGGCTCTTCTGTGGAGATTGATCACAATCACTTGAATGATGTCATGGCGCTCATTAGCCGCCTAATTTGCTTCCTCAGCTCAGTCAATGGAACAGATTAGCAGCTGATTCCTCTGCAGGCTTCAGACATGCCCTGCTAATTATTAAGTACCACAGCAGAAAGCATTGGCGTCTTTATGGATGCCTTTGTGTGTGTGTGCGTGTGTGTGTGTGTGTGTGTGTGTGTGTGTGTGTGTGTGTGTGTGTGTGTGTGTGTGTGCATAGGGTGGGGGCAAGAAGCAGTTACAGTAAGTGATGAAATGAGCGTTCGTGCATCCTGAATGTTGCAGGAAATTCAATTAGAGGGAGAGAGGAGGATGAAACGAGCCTTTACAATAATGTGCCAATCAGTTTAGGAGTCACAGCTCGGTAATTGTTGCGTGTCGCTGCAGCAATAACGTCCATTTCAGGTAAACTATCACATTCCAGTTTCCCTCCAGCGGGCTGAAAATCAGGTTTATCCATTAAGTACCTGATGTAATAAAATATGCATGTGAGAGAGTGGAAATAAAAGCATGAGGACGAGTTTAGGAAACTGACTAAGAATCACCTCATATGTAAGAAAACAAACACGAGGAGAAAAAACTCTCATGTCCTCGGTGACAGGCAGCTGACACACACATTCACACACACACACACACTCTTCTTCTCTGCAGCTATCTCCTTGCGTCTTTTCCTTCCGCTGTCGGGAAGTGAAGTGGACACTTGAAGAGGAGCAGCCTATTAGACACGCAGAATGAGCAGCGTAGAGCGCTGACCTCCTCACCCTGATATCCTCCATCGCAGCACAAGAGGAGCACATGGACTGCTCATATCTGCTCACAGAGGTCTGCGCTGTCTGCGAGGGAAGGTGAAGAGAATCAGCTGGTTTATTAAAACCACAAAGAAATCTCACCAAGGATATATCCAAACTCTACTTTAAGAACAGAGAGTGATTGACAAGAGGCTAGTTAGTGCTACTACGACCCTCCTTTCATATACAGAGAGTTAAGCATGAGAGGTGATCGACCAATCAGAGGGTTTCTCTTGGGGCGGCGCATGCATCCTGAAACACCTGAGTGTTGACCTTCTGATGTGCGATCTTCTCAGCTTTTTGGATATCACGCAAACCAGTAACCTAAAACGTATTCAGTGAAGCTGATGTTTGTGTCATTGTGCAGATTAAAGCTCCAGGAGAGCTCAGCCTGACTGTAACGTCACACACTGATGATGTCATGTTTGCTTATTATCATCTGTTCATGAAGATACTCGTACTTCTAACCATCCTCTTATCTGAGGTACTTACAATCATTTCTGCATGTAATATTTTGTTATTAATTATTGACTGTGTAAATGTAAGACAGTAAAATAATGCGGAGGTCATGACCTCTTAGAGCCCGGCGGAGGCTGAAAAATGCAGTTTCTCTCCACAAAGCTGAAATGTTCAATCCTCGATGTATTCAGATTGGAAAGGTCAAAAGGTCATTCGAGTTAGAGAGTTTGTGGAGGGTCCATAATGAAGGACTTCATCTTCTGGGGAATAGAAATGGAAATCAGAGCTTCCGTTTTTATTTTTTTATTATGAATAGATGGAAGTTTGTGCCCTGACAGAAGCCGCCACAGCTTTCAGGGATTGTTGTAGAGATCATTGTTGTGTCAAAATCTCAGACTTCTAACTCCTTCAAACTTTACTGAAAGTCCAGAACTCAGCAGAGATCAGGGAGTGAAGTTTGAAAGCTGTGAGGTCACCGCTGCAGGGTTCGGTTGTGTACAGTCTGAGTTTAGCGTGAGTGTGTTTGACAGGAGTAATTGGCTGCGCTCAGAGTGTAATCAAAGACTATTGTACGTCGCAGCTGTCCATGAATCAGACGGGTTAATAGACTTCTAACTCGAGGTGTAATGACTCACTGAGCGCTCACACAGACCCAGAGGGGCTGCAGCAGAGCTCGGCCGATAAGAGCTTCTCCTACAGAAACAACAGCTTTCACACTTTGGGCTGAACTCCGTAACACGCTTTGTTTCTTCATTCGTCTGCGTGCTCACATGATTCTGACGAAACATGCTCAAGCTGCACCGATTTTCTCTCAAATAAAAGTCCACACTAAAGATCTGTTCCACAGTCCAGCCTCCAGGGAAGAGTGAGCAGACTGCAGCAGACTATCACATTTGAAGGCAGGAATCATATCAGGTACAATGGTTTCTCAAGATGTGAGAGTTAAGAGTTATTAGTTTGAGAGCTCAGCTGTGATTTTCAGCTACGAATTGAATTTCAGGTGAAAGGAGGAAGCTTGGGTTGAGCTGCGGTGGGACACGATGCAGACTCTGAGGTTTAAAGTGAGCACAGAGGAGATCTCCTCCCTCAGCTGATGGATGACTGACTTCATTTTAGTGTTTCACATCACATCATTTTGCAGGAGGAAGCTTAAAGGTCACATATTCAAAATACACTTTATCACTGTTTTCCAACACTGATGTGTATCTCATAGTCTGCAGCATGTTTGAGAGGCTGATCATGCTAACAATGTAACCTCAGAAACATTCAGCTTCTCCTTAACAGACGGTTTTCATCAAACAGGAAGGAGAGTTACAGCCTGTCCTTACAGCATGTGACGCGAGCGAGTGTCAGTGACAAAATCAGCCTGATTCTGTTGTTTCCTATTGAAGTGTGCTAACTGCCCGCTAGCGACTTAGCGCGACGCGGCTCACTGTTTTAACCCCTACAACCCGTTTCTATTTTCCTCCCTGTCGCTCGCGGAAACGGACGAAAAGCAAAGAGGCTCTACAAGCTCTGACACTCGCTTCTCTCATGCAGAGCTTGTTTTACAAATTGGAGATAGTGGTGCATAGATAATATCAGCATCCGTGATTGAAATGTTGACCTTTGACCTGTGTCAACACCTGAGAAAAACATTCTTCTCAGCTCACTGCAAGCTGTTTACTGAGGAGCCTCTGAGGCTTGAGATTTGAGTCAACAGCTTGTCAATACAAAGCACCACACTTCAGTTTGTCCAACTTCAAAATAAAAGCACCACACTTCAGTTTGTCCACCTTCAAAATAAAAGCACAACACTTCAGTTTGTCCAACTTCAAAATAAAAGCACCACACTTCAGTTTGTCCACCTTCAAAATAAAAGCACCACACTTCAGTTTGTCCAACTTCAAAATAAAAGCACCACACTTCAGTTTGTCCACCTTCAAAATAAAAGCACCACACTTCAGTTTGTCCAACTTCAAAATAAAAGCACAACACTTCAGTTTGTCCACCTTCAAAATAAAAGCACCACACTTCAGTTTGTCCACCTTCAACACAAACACACTAGATGTAATATTGCTAAAATGTACAGAGCAAAGAATGAAATATTGAACGGATGCAGTGTGGACAGCCAGAGTGTGATCATGCATGATGTAATACGATATCTAACGCTGGCGTGCTGTTAGGACACGGTGTTAGCGGAGTCTAACTCTCATTGAAAGCCTGAGAGGAAGAAGGTTTAGTTCAAAGAAAAGAAACTGTTCCTAATGTGTATCTCCTGAACCACACGGAGGTAAAAACCCCTTCAGAACATGAACCCTGACTCTTGTCTGAAGGCTGAAACACAATGACAACAAGTGACAGAATGAGGATCGCACAACCCGATAACGACAATCGTACTGACTGCTGCAGGTCTGGCATTTACAAAGGGCAGGAATCTCGAACGTCTCGGCACTAAAATGACCTTCCAAACAAGAAAAGAGAACAAAAAAAGATGCTGGTGTAATACATTCAGTGACCCATCGGACCATCCTTCACAGCGTCTTCTCCTTCAGTTCTCTAACTGAGAGCGAGCTGTTTGTTGTGTCTCTCTCTCGACATGATGCATCCCCTCATTAGGATCTTATTATCTTTTCATCCTGCCTTAATGCACCAAAGCCTTCATGTAAATCCACTCTGTCCCCGTGCTGTTTAATATTTGAACAACTTGATTTCTGTCGCCCACTGAGTGCTAATTCCAGGTTCATCATTTGCAAACCCTGCATGCTCTTATTGTGATATTTGCATACAATCTAATTCCTGTTAGTGTCCCATTATTTATTCATTCATCCATGAGGTGCACAGGACACTGCAGCTCCTCTTCACTCTCTCTGACAGGTCACAGAGAATCCTTTAAAAACCCGTTTGCACATAAAGACGTGGGATGCAGATGCTTTCACGCTTTGGTGACTTTTTGAGAAATAATGAGTAAACAGAAGGAAACGCGGCACTCTGCTGCAGCGAAAACATCAAAGGGGATTAGCAGAATATCTCAAGATATTTTTGGATTCTTCTCCGTCCCGTAACCTCTTGATTTCCTTTTGTTCTGCATGTGAACGAGATGTTCTGATCTGCTGAGGAGTAAACAGACGAGACATTTACATAAATGTGCACGCAGAGTGGAAGTGAGGCAAAACGTGTGCAGCAGAAAAACACAGATTGATGATGATAAGGATACATGTATTCATTTTGTTATTAACATGGCAACATATTTGGAATTGCTCCAGTCGATTGCACCAACCACAACCTTGGAAACGTGCTGGAATAGCTGCGATGTATTCCCTGAGACAAATGCTCTCACTCAAAATCAACCATTAAAAGTTTATATTTTTTGTCCCTGACAGACTCTGATTGTACTTCTACAGATGCCTACACACGAGATAATTTACAAATCTTAACTGAAATTTTAAAAAATGTGGCAGACCGCAGACATGAGGACGGATAAAACTAAATATCTGCTCATTCAAAGATTTTTTAAAACTAGACGACTCGGCCAGACCGTGAGACCACACACCTGCTGTTTGCAGTAACTATTTCACAGACTCACAGAAACTCTTTGGAAGAAAAACAAACATGGAGGATGATCAACTTCCTCAGCTGGCTGTCTAGCTGTGTGTGCAGTTTTGCAGCGAGAAGAACAATATGGATGAAATCCTGGCTGAGAAGACGGCTTATGTGTGGCCTTATTTAATTTGTTGTTGGAGTACACAAACATCCAGTTTTTCACACTTCCAAGTTTGCTCGCTCTACGGGAATTCTGTTGGAGGCAGTCCGATCTCAAATCATAAATATGAACGTTTCCAGATCGAGGAGGCTCCGACTCAACGGGGAGCTGTGTGACACCACATGCTGGAGGATTATTTGGACAAATAATCAGTTGCAGCAAAGCACGATCTGACTACGCCCCCCCCCCGATCGCTGAAGGTCTTATCCTGTGCTGAACCTACTGTATGAGCCGGCACTAAGGTGGTGGAAGCTGGAAGGTGGAAGGTGAGGACGAGCAGGAAGATGTGAGGCTAATGTGAGGAAGAGGAGGCCGAAGAGCACAAACACAGAGATGGAAAAACCCAGAGTGACTAAAAACATGAAAGGAAACATGTGTGACAAAGTTTGATTGGGATCAATGATTCGTGGTGAAAAGCCCTGCCAATATTCTGAATAGTACATTTCCCTTTTCATTTCAGACAGAATCCATTGATCCGCTGCGAATTCAAACTTTTTAATTGAACCGTTACCAGATATAAACTTCAGTGCCAACACATTTATGATATCCAGTGTTTCCCATGTTACTGAGGTGATGGAGTGATGTACCGGGAGGTGGAGAAGGAGGCTGAGTGATGATGGTCCTGATGTGAGAAGGGCCCAGGAAGATACAGTAATGAATAGTGTTTGATGTTTGTAGAGGCCTTTAGAGAACGCCCGTGTTAACGCCCCCTGCTGTGGCGTCCAATGTCTCCGAGCCGTGTTCATTTTTAGCGCCCCTCACACGAGTCCCACCAGATGACAAAACCTGCAGAGTGTGACTTCCACAAGCTGCAGGAGCAATCAGCTGACGGTGTATTTGTTTTTCTGCGTTGACATTTCAAACCTCCTGCGGGCGAAGGCGGTGTGTCTGCGGATGCTTTTCTTATTGGCTTTTCTTATTGGCTTTGAGGTGATTAAACAAATCTCTGCAGGCTCAGAGGTAATTTGCTTCACTCTCCGCCCGTGCCACTCACGGCAGGAGTACACTACACAGAAAAAGAGCTAAATGGAGGGAGTTTAATTTGAATTTGCTTTGCTGGCTCTTTCCTGTGAACCTGCTGCTGCTTCTCTCACGGGGACTTCAACTTGAAAATGAACAGATACATCACCGCGCACGTCCACCTCTGCTAAGCTCCGGCACACTCCAACTGCCCTGAAACAACGTCCAAGTAGACCTGCTGTCCTTTTTAATATGACAGAATGTGACATATTGTCTTAATGACTCCTCAGTCACACCTGAAGGCACAGTGAGGGGGGGTGCTGACAGTCCTCTTTATACAGCAGCCCGGCCACATTTACATCCCTTACAGTAACCCCCCCCGGTCCCACAGCCACACAGGGTCTCCGTTAATTGGCCCTCCGCTGCTCTCTGCATAAGCTGATAGCAGCATCAAAAGCTGCGAGACAGGCCGCATTACTCAGCAGAAAAAGAGAACGAGCAGAGACTCGGTTACAGGGATATCTCACTTTACGTTGGCCCACATTGAGGTACGCTTCTACGAGTTACAGACGCACAAACTTTCTTCACTCTGCTCTGTTTCACAGCTCAGGATTAAGAAGTTAAGCTTCACATTAAAACCTGTGAAAAAAACTGAAGCTGAAATATATATATTTTTTTTAAAACACATCCTGCCTCTGGATCAACCCTTAAAGGAGCAGTATGTAACTCTGATCCCTAGTGTTTAAAATGGGTATTGCAGTCTAAATTCTAAACATTGTAGAGAGCTGTCTCCCCCCTCCTCTCTAGAGTGGATGCTCACACAGGTCACCATGTGGTGGACACTGAAGCTTCAGTGTTTATCCAGCTCTGCATGGGTCTGTAAACCTTTCTGTGTTCTAACCTCTCTCCATTTTTCAAAAGCATCTCCAATATTGATCCTAGTTTGAGCACGTTTCTGCTCGTGGAGCTTATTAGAAACATGCAGAGGCTTTTTAGGTCGGGTACAATCACTTCTATCTGAACCACTTCTCTTGCCCGCTTCCATCGCTGTAACACCTGTTGGTTTGACCTGATAACTGCTCTCATATCTGGCAAACAGAGGGGCGTCCAAAACGGCCGTGTAGGGTGTGCCTTAAAAACGTCTACCTTCTCTGGTCCAAACAAATCCAGAGCATTCAGGACCAGTTTCTGTTTCTTTTGTCAAACAACCAGAGCTGTTTGAAGAGTTCAGAAGTGTCTGTAGTGTCAGATAAATATGTTGAAAAAACATTGAAAACACAGTTTCCCCTCCATGTCTGTAACGAATGCTGAATGTGTTTCCATGGTTCTCTCTTGAAGTGATTTGATTCAGACGGTTCTGTGCACAAAGAGAAGCTCCTCAGGTTTCCTCAGAGCCTCGACTCTTTGACCTCTCCATCACTAATGAGTGTTCACTATGAGGCCCAGACTGGTTTACTCTTTCAGCTCTCTCTCTCTCTCTCTCTGAGGCATTCACACTAAATATCTCGAGCCTCGTCCTTCAAGCATTAGCAGGGTGCATACAACGACAGAATCACCAAAAACTGCACAACACCACAATCTTAGGCCTCACAAATGTCTCAACTAACTGTGTCTGGAACAGTTTTCACAACAGCACTTTTCAACAGTATTCCCCAACGCTTGCAGGAAGTATATAAAGCTTAATGTCAGTATGAAAGGGTCATGGAGGGACTCTTGAAGCAGACCACCAGTGTACTGTTTTCTTTGTTATACAGCTGTTGCAGAGTTTCTGGCAACAGCAGGAATTTACAGACTCCTGATCGTATTTTCCCTCACTTTATCAACATGACCTCAAAACAGACACAGAGTGAACGTCAAATCATCCTCAGAAAGACAAAGCAACATTTAGTAATTGTTTCTCTTTAGTCTCATCTTGTAGTTCTCCTGTGCTGTGTGTACAGCTGCTCATGGCTGCGCTCACGCTCCAGAAACGGATCCAGAAGGGCAGACCGATGGAGCAAAACCATGTCCCCTGATCGGAGTCAGGTCAGGTCAGTATTACTCAACACCTCAGCCTTAATGCAGACATGAGTGATGCTTTTCTGAAGGTTGGTCACTTGGAGCAACACCTTTCAGTTTCAACACAGTCACTTCATCAATTGTGAAAATAAAGAAAATGCTTCATGACGTTGATTGATTCCCATCCTGTCCATGAATTCTGTTTTAATTTGACTGCTAATCACTTTGTTCCAGCGTGTGACGATACACACGTTGTCAGTGTGTCTCTTTGGATCGGGACAGAAAATAGATGCTGCGTCCGTGTTCATCATAATAATAGAGCAGTACCTGTGTTAGCATCACACGCCGGCTCACACAGGATTGATTGCCTGTCGACAGCGAGAAGCCTCTGCGCCTTTCGATTCTGACTGCTGTTGTGGTTTCTCTCAAAAGCGTGACATTGACAAATGCATCATTCTTCCTTTTGCACGTTATAGATTCAGGCCGTGCATGTCAACGTGGCTGTGAAGTGAAAAAAGAAAAGTGTCGTCATTCGATAAATCCTGCCGTCTCAGGTTCACGCAGCGCCGGAGAGAAGATTGACAGGCGAGTCTTTCTTAAAGGGACGGCTCATCAATCGTCAGCCAGAGGAGAAGATGTCAGCACTTATTCAATGATCTTATCACTTTTGTATTTTATCTTCCTGTAAACGATCGTGTTCACCGATCACAGCTGATATCTCATTCTGTGCTGATGTGACCGCTTGGTCTTGGAACCTCCTCACAGAGAGACTCCTGTCAGACGGGGATTCAAACCAGGAACCTCCTCACAGAGAGACTCCTGTCAGACGGGGATTTAAACCAGGAACCTCCTCACTGTGCAGCGCTAACCACCGCACCACCGCACACCCCCGGGATTAATTCGACTGACATGATCTAAACACTTGAAAGAGTTTTGCACACTTTTTTTTCCTTTTAAAAAAAACTTTTGTGTCTTTAGCTGAAGAAGTTTTGTAACATTGAAAAGTTCCAGGTTTGCACTTCAAACAAGAAGAGTAGCTCGTGTGTTTTATTCTCCTAACTGATGCTCGGGGATGCTTTCTGAGTGAAAGGACTTTTGGGGGAAAGAAGTGCAAGTTAACTTTTTTTAAAGAGAAACGTTGACACATTCACTGACAGTCGAGGTTTATCGCCTCTGCCTTTCTGCAGGCAATTATTGTCTGTTAATGAAATTAGAGGCTGTGCAGAATAATCCGAGAAGCTCTGTCGCTGGCAGCGTGTCAGACTGTGAGCCGTCCATGAAACTTTATCATATGGGGGATATAAACTATCTATATATACCTCCTGAATATATTCATGAACCTGTGCCCTCTGACCTGCTTCAGTCTGCTTCAGTCCATCTGATGTGCTTTGTGGTTTTTTATTTGAGCCCTGAGGCGACGGCTCCAGCAGCACGAGACCTTGAGGTGATGGAAATGTTATTCAGGTCGTGTCCAGCTTCACGTTATTATAGACATATTCTCACTGTGACCTACATACATCCAATATGTTGCTCTATTTCTATAAACTGACCCAAATACTGCATGAAGAGTTCTATCAGCTTCTCGATTTTAAACATTTACATATTTTAGTCAAGTGGCTCCTCCTCCCTGCTGGATCAGTACCGATGGATGCTCAGGTGTTTGCATGTTAGATCCTTTATCTTGCAGTCTAACTGACTGAAAACATTAAGACATATGTATGTGCAGAAAAGCTTTAAAGGGGAAAAGAGAAGACAGCATAAAAGCTTGTGCAGCTCCGTTGTGAATGACTGACATGCAGCTCTGAGGTGAGCTCTCCTGTGACTCCACCTGTCAGTCAGCCTCCTCTGCTCTCAGCGTGCAGTAATCCCTTCTCTTTGTACTCTCTGAGTATCCTGACTGTTTATTATGTCTTTATTATTGAGGCTGAATCTCTGATGCTCCTCCAGCGGCCTTTGGGAGACGGAAACGGATCCATTAAGAGCAGAGGAGCTGCTGTTAAGCGGAGAAGATTGAGCGGATTAACACCCGAGCAGGGCTCGCAGAGGTGTGAACGAGGATCAGCATCAGTGTTTGTCACCGCTTCTGTGTGTGTGTGTGTGTGTGTGTGTGTGTGTGTGTGTGTGTGCTAACCTCTTTGTTAGTGTCTCAGTGTTGCATCAGCCTGTTGTCGCTGCTGCTGCAGGCGTCACGGCTGCAGCAGATTGAACCCGCCCTCCGCTCTGAGGCAGCTAGCTAGTGCAACACCGACGCAATCCGAGGGCTGCAAACTTTCACACGTGATGATCAGAGTGCAGGAAACGGCAGTGTCTGGTCAGAGTTTAAGAAACATCAGTGTATCACCGAGGACAAGAAGACCAGCTGATCAGTCGAATAAAATCCAGAATAAAAGCAGGAGAGTATCTTTGTGTCCGAGCACATTTTACAAGCCGTCACTGCTGGCTGAGATTAATTTAATAATGTCCTTGTTAGAGTTTTATTCATCAGGAGTTTAGACATTTTGACAAACTTGAGCTCTTTTGAAGAAATGACCTGATTGGTTGAGTATTAAAGTCATAAAGCAGATAACTAAGGTCTGAGTTTGTGTAAATCTGTCGAGACTCGGAGGTCAAGTCTAATCTGCAGTCAGCGTCCATCTCATTCAAATAACTCAGAGAGCGTCATAATAAAGAAAACTTGAATTGAAGTCAAAATGTTGGAAATGAAAAGCATTCTGCAGACACTTTAAACTTGCAGACTCTCATTATGAACAACAGTTGACCTTTTTTTTTTGTCTTTCTGAAGCTTCTTTTTAAACATTTCACGATCTGCCATCAATCTGCATCTTCTCTGAAAACATACCCGCATGCTTCTTTTATTCTTATTTCACTGCTGCTCAAATAATGAACGTCAGAGCTTCCTTGAATTCACACTTTCAAAACAAGAGTGTGTTTACATCTCCACTGATGCAAAGAGATAAAATAACTTCTAGCACGGTATGTCTCCTCTGATGGACGTCCTTTGAAACTGAACTGAAATCAACCGGAGCTCAGACTGCAGACAGAGCATGCAGTCTGTGGTAAAGAGAACATGCCATGACAGAGGGTGTAACCTGTGGATCAGTACCGTTAGCATTAGCCTCCTTGCTAACATTCACCCCCTGGTGGTTTGGCTCTGATCAGCTGACTGAATAAAGTTTGCTGCAGACCTTCTTGGTACACAGGCTGACGTTACCTGGCTTACAGTTAGGTTCAATGGGCCCGCCCACAACGTTAAAATTACAAAAACAAAACACAAACAAAACATGAAAACCTCCTCCTGAGCCACAGAAAGCTTTCCCCCTTCTTCCCCCTTCTTCCCCATCTTATGGGCGGCCTTGATTATTACCACACACTCTGCAGGTGTGAGGATTGTGTAGAGAGAGCTTCATATTGACAACCAATCAGATAAAGGGGAGGTCCTCGAGCCGGAGAAGCTCTGTGAGAGTCCTCTGAGGGACGATATATATGTTATGAGGTGAGCTCTCAAGGCCAGAGTGTACGTACTATTGGCTTCGTTCAGCCTCACTTGATGCACATACATAATGTATGAGATCGATGACCGGCTGCACGCTGAAGGTTTCAGTCTCTGTGCTGCAGCCCCGGAGGCTGACGGGCGGCAGATCTTATCCAAGTTTACTGCTGGAGCAACGAGGGAATGAAAACTTCACACTGTTGATATTTAGCTAATAAATGAATAATTTAGAGTCTGTTAGAAGTCTCTGAGGCCTCCATACATGCTGTGTCTGCAGAGACTCTGTCCTCTGACTGGATTTTACTGTTCTGTTCTGTTCTGGTTGACTCGGGACGTTTCTGGGCGGAGCTGGTGTGTTTCCTCCAAAGAAGAGAAAATATAATCAGAGTGAGGAGAAACACCAAGTGAATAAAGCTCATTCTAAAACGAGGGTGAACCTTGTGTTGTCTTTTACCCGAGGACGTGGAGTACTTCCTGTTGGACAGGCAGGTGATGAACACCGGCGGTTAGCTTGTGCTAGCGTGTGTTAGCTTACAGTGTAGGTACGAGCTGTAAACGTACACACTACGTCCTGCAGTGGGCGGGGCTTCTGGGGGTGGTAAGCCCAGGAGGAGGACGGGCCATGTTTGAATGTTTATGACTCTCCCTTGAAAGTCTGTGTGAATACATATTTATTTAGTTCCTCAGAACACAGAGATGATAAAGTTTTAAATGATGACATGAGCACTCACAGTAATGGATGCAGCTTACATCAGCGTTTCCTGTTATACTGTAAATGTCTTTTAACTTGATTAATGTGCCATTAGATGGGTTCTTTTAAAAGAGGGGATTTCTGCAGAACCAGACGTTAACACCACGAGTCACCAACACCATGACCTGTTCATATCTTAAAGCTTGAACACGAGGCTGGAGTTAAAACAAACTAGAGGATTCAAAATGTGGAGGGATACGACTGTTATCTGTCCATAAACTGCTCGCCTCCATTCCACTGTTTCATGTGAGGAAATGCCAACAAACCAAACAACTTTTTAAATGTGAGAAAAAAAGTTTTTACAACCTGCTCAAGTGGAAAGTTAGCATTTTGTAAAATGAGAAGTTTGGATGAAGGCTGCCGAAGAAAACTTTCAGTCACAGCTGTTCCCAAACGAGAAGAATACAAGAGAGAGGAAGACAACTTCAAGCAGGCAGAACTAAGAGGGCAGAACAAACACCTAGCTGTGGGAGTGTCACCCACCTGGGGGAGGGGCTACTGCCCTTTGTGATGTCATGAAGGGAAAATCTCCAAACAGCCTGTTTGAGCACACATTTTCTGAAGAGTCGAGCAGGCAGAAGACGGAGAGGATGAACTTTTCTCATCATTGGGGGGTTTGTAGACGGACTAGAGACACATGTTAGAGTAAGAGAAACATAGGGAAGATGATTTAATATTTATGCGACCTTTAAACCTAATCCTTCTTTTGTTTTTCATGTGTTGTTATTTCTATTATTTTCATTGTAAAATATGAAGATTAGAAATAAAAATATCTGACAGGACAGCTAATTATTGTGCGACTACAGCTCCTTCAACCCGGCTTCTGTAACAGTGAATAATTTGTATACCTTCCTACATGCTCAGGATGGGAGAACCTGGAACAAACATACTTTTTATTCATGAGCAGAAAATCCACCAGAGTGCGAGTAAATCTTCCATGCGGCTCTCTGCGGTGTCGAGGCTAAACTGAGGCTGTCGCAGCTCAAACACAGACATGTTGTTTTTCACAGCCAGCTTAATGGACTGCGATCCGTCGTCCCTGGAGTTTGCTTTTTTTTTGTGACGCCCGAAGCCTCTGCGGCTGAACGAGACGAATGACTGAGAGGAAAGAGAGAAACAATAAAGAGTTGTTTCAGAGGCAGCGTGACTCAATCAATGTCACAGTCGGAGGCAAGACGGCTGATGGTACAACATCATTTGTGGTTCAATCAGTTTTGGGATTTAATCGCAAATGAAAGAAGTCTCATAATTGTGTTAGTGATGGTTGTTATGCAGGACTGGAAGGAAGGAATCACATTTACTCTTGTTACTGCAACAACAACAAGATTCTTTTGAAGCCTGTTGAACAGAGAATTCTGAACGCTCATGTTTTATTCGGCATTAGGAGAGATGTCCTTCCAGCCTGATTCAGGTCTGGTTATCAAGAGCAGCTGATAATATGTAGGATCTTCTATTGCATCAGTAATTAAAGTTTTGGTAGAAGTTCACCTAAAGAACAAATGCAAAGCCTTGAATATGAAACCATGTCATGACAAACGCCTGTTTTACATTTTGAGCTAGAGGTCACATGAAATGGACGTCATAGCTAGCTTTAGAGCGGAGCTACCGCCCGGTACATCCAGGAACAGAGCCAGACTTTTTGGGCAGGGGTCGCTGAACCGGGTTACTAACCTCCGCTGGGGTGGCATGGATTTACTGAATATGAGTCGGCTAAGGTGGTGTAAACAGAAAACAAATACACTGAGATTAAAGACCCAGACTTTCTATGTTCCCCTCTCCTCAAGGGAATTGTTTCAGTCCTATTGGTTGAAATTCCTGTTGCACATTATCTATTTTTTAGCCAGGGATTATTAAAGTATCACTCCTGGACCTTCAGTCAAGTTTACATGTTGATGGCCAGGATGAAGGGAATAGGGTGTTAATATTAAACCTCCATGACTTGTGTCTGTAATCAAAGACTGTCCGACATAGAAAGCTGTTTCCATGTTTCAAACTCTTAAAGGTTAAAAGCACTGCATCTTAAAGACCTTCTTAATGTTTAGTATGCAACTCCAAGCGTGGGCGAGTTGTTGTCTTTTATTTCCCAGATTTGCACATGAATTTCACAAGAATGAAAAGCGTTTATTTACTTTTTTCTATCTATACATTGAGGAGGCAACATCTAGATCAGTGCTTCTCAGCTGGTCGAGCCTCAGCACCCTCCTCCAACAACTCCTCATGGAAAATCACGACACAAATTTCTGACATTCTTCAACCAATCTGATAAAAGAGTTGTGCAGTTTGGACCTCAGACGGTACAAACCATGTGACGGACCAAAGAAATTGAACTATACAGATATTTAAAAGGCGCCTCTAAGATTTTATGACCTCTTTTTTTTCAGGCTAACATTCACGTTCCACTGAAAACGGCAACTTTTCTCTAAAGTCAGAATTTAAAAAACTGACCAATTGAAATGCAAAAAAAAAGCTACTAGCAGTCTGCTGTAACACAGCATAAACAGTTGATTTGAACAAAGTCCCGCCTCTGACAAGGCAAACAGCCAATCACATTTCAGGATTTTTTTAGGGCAGCCCTGGCGTCCTTTCTTTCCCGATCGACCAGAAGACCAAGAAGTTCTTCTAACCTGCCTTAACGTACTTCTGCTCTGAGAACGTGCAGCGTTAAAAATGTCTACTTTTGTTCCTGATGATTCAGACCTGAACCACTGAAACCATTGCAGAGATTACACATTCAATATTAGCAAAGGTGCAGTGACGTGAAGTTAGCTTAACGTGAAGCCAAAGATAGATTTGGTCATGCTAGGCTAGTTTGTTTGTGCTGTAATAACTTGTCATTTTTTTTCTTGTGAAAAGTCTTAAAGCTGTTTAAATGCAACAAAAGGAAGCAGCCGAATGAGCAGCTGCAGAGGAGGAGCAGAGCGTCACGTCCACAGAGGAAACACTTCGACCTCCGCCGTGTTGGCAGGTTAATGCACTTTATTTTGTAGCCTGAAGACTAACAACAGAGAGTTCATTTTAAAAGACTTTTTGAGTTGTTGTCTCTCACCTGGGACGTTATGTCATTTAGCTCAAACTGCGCATGATGGAAAACATGTTTGTATAATTTATAGTGTTTGTAATGAAGAGCATAGTTATGTAAGGTTGGCGCAGCGCTGCCAGTTTGAGCGGCTGTAACCTGAAAGAGCATGAAGAGAAAACGTCCCGTGAGGGTTTTGGAATGGAGGCGGGCTGCATGCTGCCAGCTGAGACAGCACTTTACAGTCCAACGGCCCGAGCTGCAGAGACAGGAACAGGAGAGCGTCCGACTGCACATCAGGACCTCACTGCTACAGTCTGGTCCTGAATCAGGTCTGCTCTTAACCCTGGACTCTGGTCTCCTTATAGTTAGCACCTACACATGCTGATTTCTGTCCCAGTGTTCATTTATTTGGTATTTAATGCTTTAAAAAGGGATGTAACACCATGATTGACAGCTGTGTTGACTAATGAGGCTCCTGCAGCGCTGTGTGCACAGGATTATCAGAGTAGAGGAGGAACGGTGAGAGGAAATGTAACAAACATGAACGCTAGAGTCAGTGAACATTACATAACCGTAAGTGTCTGAAGATTTTGTTCTGCTTCAGACTGAACCCACCTGAGTGACCTTTGACCTTTAAGCAGGAAGTTAAATGTGTGTTTGGGTAAGAGGAAGGGGCGGGACATCAATATCTCGTCTCAACCAGCTGATCTCTACTGAGCAGAGACATAATCGGGGTGATTTTGGGTCTGATATTTTGTCCCCATGTGTCTGCTCTCTCCCGTTGTACACATCTGTTACGGGCAGACTTACGCAGAAGAGACGGAATATACATGATGAGCAAGAGACTCTCTCACTCTCTCACACACTCTACCTCTAACTTTTCTCAATGACCTCTTTCTCTGACTTTCACACCGCACTTTGGTGTGTGTCTCTCCCTGTTTGATCTCTAACTGTCTCCAGTCTCTCTCTCTCTCTCTCTCTCTCTCTCTCTCTCTCTCTCTCTCTGTCTCTCTCCCTCCCTCCTGTCTGTCTGTCTGTCTCTCAGCTATCAGTAACACCGTCTGCTGGGCGATACTGTCCTGATCTGTGCCTTAACCTAATGAAGTACATGGCTCGATCAAGCACTCTTTGTATTATTCATATTACTATTCATCACCAAACACACACACACACAGTCATGCACACAGGCACCAGTGTACCATCTGACAGTCCCTCGTTAATATTTCATAAGTCAGTCCACTAGATAGAGAATCCAAACCGAGTCAGAACTCTTTTGTCCTCTTTCACATTTTTCCTCCCCACAGGTGAACCAGACTTCCTCATCACCCCCTTTATTTATCACATAGATTTTACTTTTTAATATTTTGGGTCAAATTGGATCATGGAAAAATAAATTCTCAAAAAGTTTGGGTGTGTCGTTTTGAACCTGTGAAGCCCTCTTCTCGTCTTTCTGTCCGAGCTGAACGCTGCTTTTACGGGGACGAGGTATTAATCAGGCTGGCATCGGAGCGACTGCGAGTCCTGTTCCTGTATAGGACACGGTGTGTACTGCTTCACTCTGTGACAAGCTGTGATGAACGAGTGTGTTATGTAGAGCACTGCTTTCAGAGATGTTTGCATTTGATTAAAGTCTAACTGGGTTATATTTGGAGTGCCGGTCATTAACATAGTGGTATCAAAGGATGTGCAGCTGCAGATGTTCACACAGTCAGACATGTGGCTTTACACTGTCAGTGATTTGCATGGTTTTCCTCCCATTCGACACGGGGCAGATTCTGGCACGACACCTGAATTTATTCATTCATATTCTGCAAAAAAAGGTGCACTGGAATATTTAGTTAGTGCAGCTGCGAGTGTGGTGGCAGCATGCAGGGTATTTGTTCTGAAAGCAGCGACTATTTGCTTCTCAGAACAGAGGGACTAATTATTTCGCATACAGCAAAAACACATAAGTCATAAAATAGACTCTTCAGGACAGGAAGCAACGATGCACATTAAGCATAAAGAACCCAGCATTGAGTTAAACAGCTATCGAGAGTATCAGGAGGGTACTAATTTTAGCTGGTCCTTAAATCTTTCTAATGGTGGATTTAGACAACAGCCAAGAGGATTAGACCAATGACCACGAGAGGGCTGAACGGAGAGCTGAATAAAGACTCTGAGACAAAAGTTTAGGATTTAAAAACCTGTTATGTGGTCCAGGGAGAAACTTTCCTTCAGATCTAGCGACTCAGAGACATGATGACATAGTTTGAACATAAGATAACACACAAATCAGAGACGGCTGCAGCTAAAGAAAACCTCAGTATTTGAAACCTTGGCACTACTTTTAATACCTTTTGGTCTGAATTACTGGTAGGTAAAAGTTTGGGAATTTGCTTCAGAGAAAAGTGCTTCAGCTGGTGACATAATCCTCGGGGGAAAATGCACCTAAACAAAGTATGTCAACTAAGGGTGTTTTCACATTTGGCACGAATGTTTCTTACCGTGCCAGAGTACGATTTCTCCCCCCTCCCCTCTCCCCCCCTGGTCTGCGTTCACATTATTAACATCATTCCATGCCATAGTATACTTGTGTATGAACACAGTCCGATACAACAGCTAAAAAGCAGAAAGAGGGAAAAGTAACCATGGCAACCCCTCGCAGACTGAGTCCGTCCTGCTAACTGTGGATGTTTTTGTTATTTCTGAGACGCCAACAACGACCACCTTCCTATTTCCACATCTACCGTGCAGCTCAGAGGATGAAACTGGCCGTGCTGCGCGGATACAAAGGTTTTTGAAGCGACAGGAGACATTTAGAATTACGTCATATAGCGGTCCACTTCCTTGTTTGAGCCCGGTTCATATCTCTTGCAGACTGTACTCGAGAACACTTGAAATGTGCCCGAGACCACCTCTTCATGCGGACTCGGGCACGGTACCCGAGTACAGCACGAGTATGGTATGTTTGTGTTCACACTGATCAAATGAATCAGACTTTAGGGTCAAGCATACGGTTTCTGTGTTTGTGTTTCTGGGCGTTACATAAAAACAGTGTTACATCCAGAGCAACATTTAAATCATTAGAATCATACAATGACACAAAAACAAAGAATCCCATTGAGGCAGAAGCTGAACATCGACTCCTGTCTGCTGTGGGGTCAAAATAATTTTTAAAAAATGTGTTGGTTGTTTCTCGTGGCTTGAGGAGAGTGATGTAACACCTGGAGAGAGAGGAGATCCAGTGATATATGTTTTCAGGTGGACACAAAGCGCATTGCCTCATCTTTCTCAACAGATATACAAGTCATATATCTACCAGTCAAAAGACAGAGCAACTAAAGTCAGACTGTTGCAACAGACGAAGAAGGAAAAAAAAGAGAAGCTACAATCATAGGCAATCCAGGAAGCCACTTTGAAATTGGTTTTGTGTGCAAAACAGACCTCTCCAGCATTACCTTCTGATAAATTGGGACATCATTGTAATTACTGACTCATAAAGTCTCATTATGCTCAATCTGGAACAGCAAGCAGTACAAATAATGAGAAACTTATTTACTTGTCTCGCCACTTTCCGTCGTCCTAAATTAAGAAACTTGGTTCGAAGGAAATTGGTTCGAATGGAAATGTGATTAGTTTGTGCTTAGAGGAGGGGAAATGACAAAGTAATATGAAGCACAAACACTGGAGAACTAATATAAACAAGATTACGCATTAATCTTCTACTTTTAATTACAACTTGATATTGTTAATTCCTAAAACAGTCGTCAATGGTTTTCAAAGCTTCAGAGTTTAATACTTTTAGTTTTACTATTTTGCTGTAAAAATGGGAGTAAATAAATGTTCCTTTAAATGGTTAAATTATTAACAATCATTGGTTAGATAAATAGGTGTTTGTGGTACCTTAGCAAAGTTGGCAGGTGTTCCACAGGGGTCTATTCTCTGTTCTCTAACATTCTTGATAAATAATCTCTTTGCTGCCACAACACATTTTAATATAGGCTCTGTGCAGAAATATACTTTCTCATCTGGTTGTTTCAAATCATCTCAATGAATCAAATCAACATTTTAAATGTGGTAACTCTATTTACTTATAGTTTAGCATACAACTGCAAAAGTAACTGTTTGATAGTATGCACTTGGCCTTTAGGGTTGCTCATGGTTACAGTTGGCAGAGAGAAGTGATGTATGACTGTTGTCGTTGTTCAGTCTGTGCATGTCATGCTCTGCTACGAGATGGACAGCAGATGTTGACCCCTATACTTCTTCAGTTTAGTAAATTTCTTCATTGGAGAATATAGCCGTCAGTGTTTTTCCCCAGGACCGTTATTGATCGAACAAGCCACCAAGATGATCTGACCAACCTCCTCATTCACAGTAGTGTAGTACTACATTAAAAAAGCTACTTATATTAATATATGACCCATCTCTCTCTCCACCTGAACGACTCTTGATTGGTGCAACAAAGGAGGGAAAGTATTGCCTACTTGATTTAGATGTTTGTAGTTAAGTATATTTTCTTCAAGAAACATCTCTGAACATTATAATCCGGCATTTTGAGTTCCTAATCTATTTTCTCCAATGTCAAATTGATGTGTGAATGTTTATTCTGTGCATGGTTATTTACTTTAATTCAACATTTCTCCTTAGTGATCAATATCGTTCTGTCTAAGATCAAGTAAATTATTATTTTGTCTTCTGTGTGAGGCGCTGTCCTTTTTTCCACCCATTCATCTCGCTGTGCCACAACACTGGTTTGAAACAACCTCCCCGCCTCACTCCGTGACACCTTCTATGATGTAAACACAGAGTAATTTCGTCTGGCAGGTACGCCACCTTTCCCCACTCCCTCCAGCTCACATCCTCAATCCCCCTCCTGCCGCGCAGGCTGACGGACCGAGCGCTGGTGGGAACGGGATCCTCTGTGATCACAGTGACCAGAGCTACCTGAGGACACTGTTGGGTAACCATGACGACCACAAGGAGAAGAGGGGAGAGGAGGGGGCTTCCTGGGGGTCTTGGGCGAGAGTGCACGGTCTGAGATTTGAAGTGAAAGGAGCTGGTGAGGGTGTCAGGTGTGCTGCTGCTCAGTGCGGCAGTTCTTGCTGCAGCCAACACACCCTGCAGTAAAATCTTATACACTGGTATTTTATTCCCAACAGTACATTGATCTTCTTATCAATGTCCTTATTGAGAGTGTATTGGTTTTAACAACTGCTTCTGCATCTTTCAAGACTGCCTAAACTGGTTACACCCTGAACAACAAAACCTCAAAGAAGGTTTTTTTTCCCTGAGACAGCATTCACTTCGTCTCCAGATGTCTAAAAGAGTAAAATAACAAAAGACACATTTTTACACATGAGCACATTCTGACCGACTTGTCAGAGCCTTGTAGCCTAAATCCTATTAAACAGGATATGTTATCCTTCCATCACGTTCAGTGTTTCCACAACATTGGATGTGTCTCCAGTCCCCCGACGGGACATCCAGCAGACATCATCAGATGTTCAAACAGCCTCGTGCTTTTCTTTGTTCTGTCGTTTGTTATTTGAGATTGTTGCATCCTCTCTAGACGGCACCTTTGAACCAACTTTATTCTACATCCTCACCTCTGTGTTTGTGTTTAATTTGACCAGGCTTGCACAAACTGTTCACTCTACTTCATGACTCTTTAAAGCCCTAAATAAGGAACCTTTTGAAGGCGGCTGACTCTGCATTCTTTTGGAGATTCTGAGGTTTCATTTCTGTGTTCATGCAGACTTCAGCATGTATATAACAATACTTATTATTTACAGTGTACTGCGCAGACACAGACTTTGTAAAGTCTACTACAGATATCCAAATTCCTGTCCTGGTTTGGTCTTATCAGCCTCACTCTGTCCTTCCTCCCCCTGATTAATGAAGCACCTTTACGTGACCTTTTTCAGAGAATGAATAATTACTGCAGCTGCTGATCTTGTTGTCTATGCTACTTGCTGATGTGCAGTTAAATCTAGCCTGTTGTAACGCTGCCAACATGTGCAGAGGGACATTATTATTTAATTGTGATGTTATGAGGCATCATGGAGAGCAGCTGTTCTGGTTTACACCACTACAAACATGTCCAGTGTATATTCATTATCAGGAGTTTTAAGTGTCCTCTCACATGATGCTCATTTTTAGAGAGATTGTTTCTGTTTTTTAAATGCTGTTCTTAAAGCCCTTCTCTGTGTAATTATCAGGTGTACAAAGTTTCTGAGCTATATATGGAAGATTTATGTTTGTTTCCAAAAAAAGAGATGATCAGCAAAAAGTCCAAACACCGACTCCCACCAGTGTTTGTGCGCAACATAATAAATGGCCTCAGGAGGAGGCAGGCTGAAAGTGTGCACTTTTCCTTTCTGTGTGATTCATACAGTTGCGTGGTGAATTAAGACACACAACCAATGTGATGGTGAGCCAGCATGCACAACTACAGGAAACTGCAGCAGAAACTCAAAAGATCTATGAGCTTAACTTAAGGAGGGCCATGTCCAGGTCTTTGTTTAAAGGAGATCTATTCTGCTGATCCATCTTTACATACATACTTATGATGTAACATACCTCAGACGTGATTTCCTGCTGCTTTGAACGAGACTTGCCAAGAACCAGACGTCAGGTTCTGCCGACCTATCAGAGCAAAGCATGGAGCAGAGTTGTAGGACACGCCCACCCCAGCAGCTCCTTCAAGGACACGCCCACCAGGAAGCTCACTCAAATGTCCCTGTGACTGTAAATAGAGCCAGCCAATCAGAGGAAAGTGGGCATGTTGGGAGGCAGGGTCTTAAAGAGACAGTAGCTGAAATGAAGCGTTTCAGGCAGAGGCTGAAATGAGGGATTTTACTGACACCAGTATCAGAGAAATAAGGAGTGACACATCTCATGATGCTGCTCAACAGGAGTCCCAGACTGACATCATTAATGCTGAAAGTGAGTTTAATAGAACCTCTTTAAAGTCCATGAAGGAGTCTGACCCTCCTCTTTGACTAAGAGATTGTGACATGCAGAAAACACAAACTCCAGACTCCCAAACAAAAGCTCTGCCACAGATGATCAATGTTTTTCTATCAGTAAACATTGCAGTGTCCCGCTGCTCTCAGACAGAAACCCCACAGACCTCAGACGTGTCCAGTCTCTCTTTCAAAATGATCTTAGAGGATTTGTTTTTCTGTTGCAATTCAATTATGGCCACTGTGAGTATCTACTCTACATGTAAATCATCCTGTGAGCTTGTTCATGACAAACACAGCTGGCTGATTTAATTTTATTTCTGGATTCTCAAAGGACAAAGTGACATTCAGTACCATTGATGTGTCTCTGGCTAAAGTCTGGTCTCCGCTGATCCACCCTGGAGAACGTTTTTCAGAGTGATCGGACCTGACAGAACAGACCCGGTAACCTGAAGAGTTCTATCTGCGTCTTGAAATGTCCCCGCAGGAGGATCTCAGGCTATACTTTCACTCAATGAGATTAAACGATCATTGATGTCCTCAGGGGCCGAGATCCCTGAGTGCATCTGAAATACACCTCACAGTGTAATGAAGCTCAAATTGGAGTCATGCACTCTTTGTGTCGAATTAGAGACGAGTCTGATCAAGGCTTTTTGAATTAGCTGAAGTCCTGACAGGTTATGTTTGATTAAGCAGCAGTGGAGTGAGTTACAGCAGGTCAAAGTGAATGTGATGAATGTAGAACCAGCTGACTTAAGCCTGGCTCACACTGCACGATAATCGGGCCGATTTTAACTCTGATTCTTCCTTCCCTACAATCTCAGGGTCGCTCCCGACTCGAGGCTGCTCGGACCCGATTCTCTGTTCAGATTATCTTGTAGTGTGAGCGGTACAAAGATCCAATCTTAACGTCCCCGATCTGACCGGCGATTGTCGGGGACGCCCCGATTTATTTCAAACATGTTTAATATTTAGAATTTAAAATCTTGATGTTTACGTCATGAAAGGGTCCGGCAGAAGTTGTGTGTGACTACAATATAATCACGAGAGACAAGGGAGGACTGTAGTCATGGCGACCAGTGGCAGGACGCAACCCGGTGTTTTTTTGTTTTTTCACTCGTACAGTGTGAGCTCTCCGGCCGTGTCCGACAATCGGGTCGTACAGTGTGAGCAGACATGCCACCCCGACTTTTATACAATCGGTGAAAAATTGCACAGTGAGCCAGGCAGTGAGTAAAATTACAGGTATGTTTTTGGGGGTGGGGTTGATACTTTTCCTGGCACTTGATGTGCTTTGACAGCTCCACTGAGATGGTTCACAGCTGCTGCAGAAGAAGAAGAAGAGTGAAGTACTGCTGCTGTTACATAACTTTATGAAGGTCACTCGTGTGCAGAACTTTCGGTTTGTTGGCGCTGAATCAAGGCCGAACGTCCTCGACTCTCGCAGACAGACTTCCCAATTAATTCCTCCTTCTCGCCTGGGGAGAGCCAGACTCCTCTGAGCCGCAGACCTGCTCCTGAATTCATTTCAGATCTTAGTCGGGCGCTTGCTGGGCTGATGGAAGGGTGGGATGGGGGCACAGGGGGGCACATTGGGGGGGGGTGAGTGGAGAGGGAGGTGTGATGTTGTCGGCTCAGGCTGTCTGCTCGCTGATAAAACTCCAGCAGCCTGTCGTCCTGCAGAGGCCGCGGCAATTAGGCTGCGACGCGGAGTGTGGACCCGGGCCCGCCATGAATTCGGTCTCGTCAATTTGCAGTGATGTTTGGATCATTGCACACAGCGCAGGTCACATATCACAGGCGGCCAATTAGAGAGCACGTAGAGGAAAAGTAGTGTGGAGAGATAACAGGCTCGGCCGGGGATTTTTGTTTAGTATGCAGACTTATTAAGCTCATTAAAGAACATTTTAGCCAAATCGTCCTTCTGCTTTGGCACATCACTTTACTGAATCTTTAAAGGCATCGCTTTAGAAAAAGAACTCTGATTGAAGTCCTTGATTCTCCTTCAACTGCTTTAGAGAAGGAAGGAAGAATACGATGACTAAATGATATGATGTTTTATAACTCACACTGTGAAACCAGTCGGTCTTAAATCACAATTAATTACGGTACTTGTTTATTTGCATGCTTGATGTGCATTTCAAATGTTTTTTGTTATGCTCTTATTTTGTATTTTGTTCTGTCTTATGCTGAGTTTGCTTTACTTCCTTTTTAATTGAAAGAGCATGTAGATTGAAAGTTGTGACTTTGACCTAAGCACAGAAAAAGGAGCTTGTTATGGATTGAAAAGTTAATGAAAATAGTTCAAGAAGGGAATAGTAAACAAGTGAATATGTTTCATGTCACTGTGTTTGATTTTGATGAAAAATTGGAGGAATAATTCTCAACACTACTGCAGTGCTATATTTGGTGTTCCAGACTGGAGCATTATGGGTCAACATGAGGTGACATGTTGGATTCTGAGTGTCTCACTAGGTGTGTTGCTGAAGAAGATGAATTGCCCCCCCCCCCCCCCCCCCCCGTGTTGTCTCTGACTGCTTCGCTGCCCCTCATTCTTCACAGTTTTCATTTATTTTCTCTCCGTCTCCCTCGTCTCGTCTCTGTCCCCGGGTACGACTCACCAGGTGTAACAGAGCCTCCCACAGCGACGGGGTTTCAGTAATGACAGCAGTGTGACGGGGGCTGGGAGATGTTCTGTTCGCAGTGTGATTGCTCGGCTTTTATTTGTCATTATTGGTAACAGTGGCAGGCCAGTCTCAGAGGAGAACCATTAGCTCTCTCCGGATAATACACAATGTCATCAATCACAGCCAGAGTCCCCGCTGATTCTGTCTGAGTCCACAGCAGCTGACAAGGAAGTATCACACGTGAGAAACGGCCGGAAGCACGCTGATATATATATCTATAATATGATATATTGGAGTGGCAGTAGCTCAGTCTGTAGGGACTTGGGTTGGGAATCGGAGGGTGGCTGGTTCAAGTCCCGGCATGGACCAAGTCCGGAATTTGGTCTGCAGTGCAAGCGTCCCTCCTATGCTCTACCTGAAGCCATTGTGATTTGCACGCCAAGCATCCATGTTGTGTTAATAGCAACAAGAACTTGCGGCCATGTGAACGCCATGTGAACGTGGTCTTAAAATGAGGGGCACAGGTGGTGCAGAAATCGATTGTGCCTTAGACCACCTAAAACCCTGATCTGAAGTCTGTGGTTCACAACGCACTTCCACACACACAGCTCACACAGCGCTCCTTCTCCTTAGTTTAATATCGAGTATTTAATGGGACAAACGGCTGGGAGTTGCCGAGCTTCCCCCACCCCCCATTGCTTTTCAGCACTAGAGATAAACGTGCCATTGAATACACAGAATAGTAAATAACAACATAATCATCAAATCAAGAGTATAAAACAGGCTGACAGCAAAGGGGGGAAAAAGAGAGGATTAAAAGTAAGAAGAGGGGAATATGAGGTTTGAACACATCAGGTGAAGCTCAGCACTTCCAGATCTCTCCATGCTGTGAAGAACACATCACACACGTTTGTTATGTAAGAGGAGGAACAAAGAGTTGAAGCAGCATATTCTTCACAGTGCCAAACACAGAATCTACTTTTCCCGTTCGATTTGCATCTAAAACTGAAGGAGAAAGAACGGATTCTGTGCCTGAGCTCGGCGTCTGTTCATCCTGTTCAGCATTTCTCCCCTGCTGTGTAATGCATGAGGAGAGAACAAATGACCCCTGACCTTTAAGAGGACTTGTGAAGCATCCCGGTTGGCTCTTGAATTCTCTGCAGGGAAGCTGCTGCAGCCTCTTTTTCATGGACTTTTCTCCGCTGTTGCTTTCTCTTTTTTCTCATACTGCAGTATAGAAGACGCTCAGGAGTAACCCTGCCTCTATCCTCTATCCTCACAGATTGTGGCTTCACAAACATCCCCGCAGCCATCCCTGCAGTCACAAAACAGAAACACACAGCAGCTTCCAAAGCATGTGGCAGCTCCCTCCCATGAGGCGGTTTACTGTTGAAGCAGGTGCCATGTGTTTGCCATCCGTCATAATATTATACAACCCTTCCTCCTCATCTGCCTCTGACAGAATTTATTCCTCATTTAAGGATTTTTTAAATACTAGAGAAGCTTGTCTTGGAGGCTGAGCAATCTGTCTGGGAGTCTGTTGTAGGACGGAGCTGCAGCGGGCCACCTGTCAACAGAGCCGCCATCGGCAGTCAGATCGCTGACTTACAGAGTCTCTCTGCCTCGCAGCCAGCACACATACACAACCTCCCTGTCTATTTACTAACTTCTCTCTGGCGTCAATGTGAAACCTGGCTGTGTGGATGGACAACTGCTGCCAAGAGAGAGGCAATACAGCGAGCCAAATCGAACCAAATTTAGTTGAAAAAATACACGCTCAGCAGCAGGAGGAGAGTCAGAGATGAGAGTCTTCCTGATCATATTACAGCGTGTAGGCCTGCTTTACTCCCCGCTGGGAGGACTCACATTTATTAAAAAAAAAATATTTTTCTGCCTCAGAGGTCAGGAGATTGATAGAAAATTGCAGGTCACTATGATAAATCACATACTGCCTGACTGCTGATAGAGAAGCCTTTCTGTTGAGAGGCTGCACTGAAGAAAAGACACAGAGAAAACTACAGGGTGCAGTAGTGGACTGCGACAATGATGTAAAGGTAGAAATAAACAAGTTCCCGTCTCTGTACACGCCCAACCTGAGACAGGTTTCTGTGACTCCAGCTGAACTCACACCTCCCCATCGTTGCTCTGCATTCTGCATCAGTTTCTCTGCATTTCTTTGATAATTGAAAAAAGAGATTACCCAGTATCGGGTGCCAAGGACTTCTGTATCTGTTGCCATGGTATCCAAACAAGTATTGATATCATTTGATTTTTACTAGAATTGTATCAAGGTTTTAAAATTCTGCCATCGTGTCAAACCTTCCTAGATCCAAACGGAGGGGAGGGTCTCCTCAGACAGGCTGCATTAATGAAAGAGGTCTCAGTCCACCCTTAATCCAAATTTCAACTTCATTTCTCTTATTAAGAATCCTTTCTTCTCATTTAGCACGGATGATGTCACAGCGAGCAACTCGCTTGGAGTCATTTTGAGAAAAAAAAAAAAAAAGCTCCTAGATCTGTGCTTACATGAAACTCTCAGCTTTCAATTAAATCACTAATTCTGTCTGGAATCACACTAATCTCATCTTTCATGAACGATCGTTTTTGTATTTTACCGAACAGACAGGTGTGAGTATTCAGGATGTTTCTGTCACTATACGGCAGCTAACCTTAACCTTCAAGCTTCCTTTGAATAAATCAAATCAAACCAATCCTGTCCTGGATGTGAGAGCTGATCTCTGACACCCAGGGAACAATAAAAACAAACCTGAGCGCCCTGAAGTGATTCCTGTGAAGACAAAAGGAAACGAGAGAGAGAGAGAGAGAGAGAGAGAGAGAGAGAGAGAGAGAGAGAGAGAGAGAGAGACCTATCGCCCCGTCTCCACATCCGTCTAAAACTCAGACAGTGAGGTCAGACAGTCAGCGAGACACTGAAAAACGTTTGAGTCACACGCTGATGGCCGTGTGTGTTTATGTGTAATTGTGTGTGCAATGGAGTCAGTGTGTGTGTGTGTGTGTGTGTGTGTGTGTGTGTTCTGTTTTCGCTGGCTGCAAGGCAAAGACTTTGGAGCTGTCCACTGACTGTGGTGCTTAAATCCTTACTGCAGTCCTGCTCTACACAGTCAATGTTCAGGAAGAAGAGAGAAACGGTCTGTTGATCTATGGTGTAATCCAAAACTACAAATTTCTTGGGCCTCATTCTCAACAACCAAACCCCCAACCATTAAAGATAAGACAGTGGATAGAGTCCGGAACAGGGGAGAGGGAGAGAGAGAGAGAGAGAGAGAGAGAGAGAGAGAGAGAGAGAGAGAGAGAGAGAAAGAGAGAAAGAGAGAGAGAGAGAGAAAGAGAGAGAGAGAGAGAGGGAAATGACATGCAGGAAAGGAGCCACAGGTCAGATTCAGACTCGGGCCCTTTACTTTGAGGATCTTTAGACATAATCACTGTTAAATGAACTTTTGAATAATTCTAAGGGGGAACTGTGACCTTTGACCTGAGAGGAAATTCACACCGGTCACTCAGTGATTGGACGACCTCGGGGCGTCTCAACGTGTGGTTGAAAACTGGTTCTGCCTGCAGAATTCATCCGTGTTCATCCTGAAATAATTTTAGCCTAATTTTAGCCAAATGTCTCATCAAACCGTCATTTGACGGTTTGATGAGACATTTGCACATCGGCTTCACTTTTCAAACACTCTGCTGCTTAGCATTCCCTCCAGAATGAAATGCCTGACTCTTTAATAAAGGCATAAAAAGCCCAAAACTTTTAGTCACACTTACATGAATAACATGAATATCCACCTGAAGATCTGCAGCAGAGCAGGGTAATCATCCCAACAGGTGAAAAAAGAGTCGACATCAACACCATATATATTTTATCTGGGAGTCTTTCCTGCTGTGTCAGAGAGTCAAGTTGACAAGCTCAGACTGCTGAGCGGGGGACAAACAGACTCCTCCCGTATATACAATAACAGACAGTTAACAGTTCTCCTAAGCTTCATGATAATCAGGTTTGGATCTACCCGCTTCAGACTGATGAATCGTTCAGTCGATACGAGGAGCCGGAGCGGCTGCTGCGTGGAGACGGCTGAGACGATGTCACCGGCTCAAATAAAGGACGGGACTCATTCTGATCGATGTGTTCAAGAAATGCTAAAAATATATATCCACATGTCATAGGTGCAGAGAAACGAGGGTGAGGACACACATAAATAAATAAAAAATATTTTGCAAGTAAAAAATAATATTCATTAAACACAAGACGATAAGGTAAACACAAACATTCTTCCTTTTCAAGTCCAAAACCCAAACACCAGAGCTCAGAGACACATCTCCTCTGATGTCTTTTCTCTCTTTTCTTCTTAGCAATAATTTGATCAGCTGCCACTCAATATTTATCAGCTTCAACTCCAACATAGTAAGCATGGTTTCAGACTGTGGCCATGGTTACCTGTACACAAACAAGCAGAGAGTAGAGCAGAGCTCCACAGACACTCCAAAGCGTAGTCCACTACTGTGTAAATATGATGTAGAAGTATAAATCAGGCTGATACCTGCGTCCTCAAGATACAAACTTGCATGGCCTTGTTCCTGACCACACCCCATTTTAAGACAAACTCACCCCTGGGTGCTAATGGAGGTGCTAAAGTTCATTTGATATTTAATCAACCTGGGCGACTGGTGTAAAAAAAAAGATAACTGTGTCAGGTGGAAAATGGGAAAGTGATGTTTTTGAATAATCATCAAAAATAGTCTTCTCAAGAGAAAGAGAATCTTGATCACTTTTTGAAGGCCTCGTCTCAGAATTTAAAATCATTTGTAGATTTTAAATCCAGGCCGGTCAAGACCCCCACTGATCGGCTACTCTTCCACGTCATCGCTGTGGTTAGAAGGAAAACGCCTCTTTCAAAAAGAACAAATAACTTTAATTTATTCATGATTAGATTTTTATCTAAGTGAGCGACACGCCCCCTAAATACAAGATGATGATTTTACACTGATACTTGTGGTGTTAGTCTTGGTCTTGGTCTTGACTCGGTCTCAGAGCGCTCTGGTCTCCGGTATGTGGTCTTGAGTACATCACTAGGTATATCGTAGTCAAGGAAGTCGTGTGTGACTTCAGTTTTACTTCAATGGAGACCTCACAGACACATCATATCAACTCGCTCTTCTGTCGTCCTCTTCTTTCTGCTCAGAGCTCTGGCACGGCTGCAAGCATTCCCACCTCGCTCCACATCGAGTTGTATCAAGTTACATCATCAATGCATCCAGTTTCTATGATTTTGAATTTCAAAAGGGGGAGCAATGTTTGTGGGGAAGAAGAAATGTTCAGCAAACCCAGTTCCTGCAGAACATCCAACAGAGATCTTTCTGCAGCGTGGACGATTATCCGGCTCACAAAACGCTGATGGGTCACTTTAGCATGAATGAAAAAATGTAGAGAACCAGTGACCGCAGCTGCTTTAGTATTCTCTCTGCAGTTTGTCTGCATGTAATAACAAGAAATGAGCAGATTTAGACGATTCTGCGCCTCAGCTCGCTGTTTATTTCTTTCTTTCTTCTTCTCAGGATGCTTCTTTTTTTATCAGCTGTTAGCGCTGCGTTCACTGGGGAGGCAGTGACGAGTACGCTGCTGTGTGTGCGCGCGTGTGTGTGTGTGTGCATTTCACAAATCCTGTGCTAAAGTTAGCTTCCCTGCTCGATTCCAAGCCCTGAAGTGTGATAAGTCACAACCATGACAACACGCGCTGCCGTCTCCTGACCCCGCCTTCTTTAATACTTCCATTGTTCCCAATAACCTGACATTAGTTTCCATCAATCTACAGCTCAATTCTCCTCCGGCTGTGAATTTCATCCAATAATTTCTTCATTAATGCATTAATTCTCTCTCTTATCCTCTCCTCCGTCCATTATTAGAATTCCTCTCTGCTCATTCAATCTTCACAGACTAACCTTTATTCCCCCCCCCCCCCCCCCCTCCCCCCTCCCCCCTCCCCCTTCTCCCCCCAGCTCTGTTCCTCCCGTCATCTCATCAGAGAGCTTTAGTCTGATCTAATATCAAAGCTCTCATATCATATCAAATAATGCTTTATGGTCAGGAGGAACATTAGCGATCACTCTCTCTCTGCAGCCGTGCTCATCCCCTCCCCTCCCTGCTTCATCCACGACGCCCCCCCCATGTCTCCTTTCTTAAGAAATCGCTCGTTAAGTGGTGATCGACTCGTGTTAGAGACACACTGGTCAAACAAGCTTTTCCCTCACACACACACTCAGAACACAAACACAAACACAAACACAAACACACAGAAACATTTTTCATTTCTAATGAGCGCTGATGAGATAAAAACCCACAATGCAATTAGTTACCTCAATGAAAACGAGTCCTGACTAGAGCAATTATAGCAGGGTTTTGTGGAAGATCATTTTGTTCTTGTGTTAAAACTTGCAAAGCTGTGCTCATCAGTGGATAAAAGGAGTTTCAAGCCGCTCTACGGAGCGTTTTAGCTTCTTTCAGATCATTGTTTCGGTTTAGTCTCACAGCTCTCTTGAAGATGGAGCAGGTGACTGTTTTCAATTCAATTAGGTCGCTTCCCATGTACGGAGGCTATAGTCCTCCTAGCAGGCAGCCCCGGGTTCAAGTCCGACCTGTGGCTCCTTTCCCGCATGTCAGTCTGCACTTTCTCTCTCTTTCTTCCCAATCTCCAGCTCTGTCCAATGTCCTCTCTAATCATCAACAAAAATGATACACCAGCTACCTGTCCAGCACCGTGCAGAAAACAGAAAACAGACAGAGAGTTAAGAAGACAGGTATCGTTCTGATGAGCAGGTAGAGACCACAAACGGAGCTTAAAGACAGTAAATATTCACTTTGTGTCTTCAGGTGGACAAAAACATGACTCCTGATAGATGTCAGTGTTTGATGATGTGTAAATAAGCAACAGCTTGTTAATATGATGGCTGCCACAACCAAGCAGCAAAACAATGCAAAGTGAAAAAAACTGCAGTTCCTCGAGTGTCCACTTGAAGGCTGGCTGCAAAAGACCCAGAAGTCCTATACACACCCCATGATAAAGTGTCAAATTTCACAGCAGAAATTAACATGAAAGAATGGTACAAAGATGATTTGGGTCTTATAAGTTCATTTTTTTATCAGCACACACTTTACAGGGGGATGTATTTGTTTATAACACACCCGTTTTGATTTCATGAATAATACGAGTTATGCATAATTAGGGGCGTGGCCAAGTTCTAGGTTTTTTTTTTCAGGAGGCTTAAGGCCCGCCTCAGCTCCAGCTCTTTGCCTGTTGTAAGATCGACTGTAAGTTTAATAGTTAGGATTTCCAATATGGCGAGCGCCATCAATGAGCTTCCAAAAAACAGCCCTTTAGAAACCAATGGCTGATGTCCCTCAGGCTTCGTCCATCAAGGCTGCAGAACTGCTTTCAGCATATTTTCTTTAAAAGTGAAGCCAATGGAGAAGCGTCATGTACCTGCTTGTTTTTTAATGGCCAGCAGGGGGCAGCGACTCTGGGTGTAATATATGTCAGATTGTATGAAACTAGATGATAAAATGTTCCCACTTCCCCGCTGATTTATTCCCTAAGTTCTCAATCTTTAGTTTCAAGTCTTCTTCAAAACAGCCCGATGTTTAACTTTTAAGTTATGGTCCCCATTAAGAGTCACATCAGCATATGTGTGATTGATAAGTCGTTTCCATGGTGATCTGCCAACCAGGACGAAAGGCAAACAGGATGGAGAGGAGACAACCAAAAAGCTGAACTTAAAAACGGTCGTCCATGACCAACAGGTGACATCACAGTCGCTACGTCCACTTCTTCTACACAGTCAACGACAACAACATCCAAAACAGCTCGCTCACACTCACAGTTTAAACCACCGGGTGTGACAGGAAGCTCTTCGTTGTGAAGCGAGCCCTGAGGAAACACTGCGTCTACAGTGTTTAATAAATAAATGATGGTTATGATGGAGCAGGAGACGAATGAATCAGAGTACGCATGGACCAAAATGCATGAATCCAGAGTTCCTCTATAAAACAAAACTCCAGCCTGATGACCGAGAAAAATCCAGATCCAACATTAACAAATTATTATCTGCACATATTCTGAATACGTAAAAACAGACACAGTGTGAGTGCTTTCCTGCACTCATTATAGTCTATCGTAGTGCCACACCTCAGCAGGAGGCTGAATGTGGCAGAGGATATTTTCTGCACAGATAAGATGTCAGACACTGAAGGGGAACAGTCCCAAAAGGAAAAGGGCGTTGAATACAGAACGCAGAGGAGAGCTCCACACCTTACATGTTGGTTTGAAGAGATAGAGCAGCAGCAGTGGGTGTGTGTGTGTGTGTGTGTGTGTGTGTGTGTGTGTGTGTGTGTGTGTGTGTGTGTGTGTGTGTGTGTGTGTGTGTGTGTGTGTGTGTGTGTGTGTTCATGTGTTTTAGTCATGTATCTTCTGATGTCTGTGTAAAGAATCCTCACATGTTTGTCTTATTAAACTTTCATATTAAGACCTTTGTTTTAATTATATTCGTACCATCAGAATTAAAAACACATTGAGCTGCTGTCCTCAGGTACCTGCAGCCTTAGAAAAGCCTTCATGCACCCAAACAACACAGAAAGACCCCACCTCCATCTCTCCCCATGGAGGGCGGAATAAAGTACTGCAGGTGAGACTGGACCAACAGGTTTTTAAAAGATAATAATCATTCTTTTATTTTACTGTTAAAGCTGCAAAAAACCTGAAATTTCAAAACCAACAGGTTTGCCAATTCTGTGCCCAGGGAGGGATTAAGTCCGGGACGAAACAAGACTTCAGACCTCGAGCTCTTAAACTCTCAGCAGGTGATGTTAAGATGAACATGAATGAACATCAGCATCAATGAATGAATGAGAACATGCGTCCAATCAAAACGCTTCACACAGTCACCTTAGGTAAAAAACGCACAGACACCCCAAAAAACAAAAAAACAAACACCAGTTTTCTCTCATAATGCATCTTAATTATCCATCAAATCGTTTTATCTGATAATCCAACTTTTGAATCAAACACACAACCTCAGAAAAAATCAACAAGGACAAAATTCCTTCAGATAATGCCGCTTTAAATTAAATGAAATAAAATGAAATCATATTTCAGCAGCAGACAAAAGGCAGCATCAGAAGTAAAGAGCAGTGATAATAATAAAGGGTTACGTACTGAATCTCTGAGGCTCCAGCTCCATGCTGCTGCCGCTGAGTCGCTAAAGCAACTGACACCAAAGAGACAGAGAGCGAGGAGTAAAGCACCGCCAAGCTCTCTCTCTCTCCTCCTCTCTCTCTCTCTCTCTCCTCCTCTCTCTCTCTCCTCTCTCTCCTCTGTCTGCGTGGATGTCTCTCACCCGGGACACTGCTAACCCAATTTTCCTCTTTTTCTGCCTTTTCTCATTTTCCATCTCTGCCTGTTATGAGTTTTCTTCACCTCACCCCACTCTGCCTACTCTCTCTCTCTCTCTCTCTCTCTCTGTTTCACTCTCTCTCTCTTGCAGCCTTGGTTGCCATGCACACTATCTGTGTCAGGACTAACTCCTCATGTGTTAAAAGTAGCATCATGCATGTTTATGTAGGATAACTCTTGTCTGAGAGGTGCAATAACTGAGATGTGAATATCCGTCTTTTCTTTTGTTCGATCTCACTAACGATGGTGGGGATCGAGCGCTGATCCCTGACTGCAGGTTCACACAGTGAAGGGAATGTTGAAAGTGTAATCTGTGAAGGATAAGCAGTCAAAAGATCACCACACCCCTCTGATTTTTATTTTAGACAACAATAAATTTGATCGACATAAAGAAGAGGAGAGATCGAAATAACTGGTTAAATGAATCTGTTTTTGGAACTGTTTCCTCTGCATGAATCCTCTGCTGCTTTCTGGTCTCTTTGACTCTAAATAATAGCTTAGCGTGTTTCCACATGCTCACTTTACTTTGCATCAAGTCGAGGATATCTGCGGTCAATCAGCTCGTACAACAATTAAAGCAATCACATCCCATCTGTGGAGGGTTAGTTACATACAGCTGGTTTTTAAATGTGTTTATCGCAGTGGTAGGCTATAAAAAAACAAAAAAACAAGTCTACGTACTGAAATCAGTATCTTTAGTTTTTTTCTTTCTGATGGAAAAGAAAAGCACTGACAAATGTCTAAGTCTTGCAAACCGTTGGTATTTGGGTGGTAGTTTCTTCAATTGACCAAAATTAGTACAATTTATGTGAATCTGATTCTGCAGCGGTGTACCGCCTGGCTCTGTGCCGGGATTCCAACCGGTTTCTCAATGAAGGTGCTTTGCTGACCGGCATCTCACGTGAGAATACACTGACCGAGTGCATCAAATTATCCAGAGGAAGAGGAACTGTCCCTTTAATTTCTACCTGTAGTAAGAGTGGAGCAGTTAGCGGCTGAATCCTCAGTCGACATCTTTAATGGATTCAATCTCGTAGTGAAGCTAATCTTGGCGGCTTTATGAAACTAACAACATCCTGTTTTCTTCTGCATATACATCACCTGAACGAGGAGAAATGCTCCCAGAGCTCCGTTCTCCTGTCACATGGAGACAGATGGAGGGATGTCAGAGCGCTGAGCGATGACAAAGACTGGTCTGCTTCCCTCCGGATGCACCAACAATTATTGTGCAATTATGGAAACAACACGTGGTTTAGAAACTCATTAGCAGCTTCAATTTAAAACACCCTGCCAGACACTCTTACACCACCTGAGCCTGGTCCTGTGTGCAAGTGTGTGTGTGTGTGTGTGTGTGTGTGTGTGTGTGTGTGTGTGTGTGTGTGTGTGTGTGTGTGTGTGTGTGTGTGTGTGTGTGTGTGTGTGTGTGTGTGTGAGTGTGTGTGTGTGTGAGTGAGTGAGTGAACTGAGACAGATGGTGGAGAAGTAGAGACAAAGAGTAAAAAGCCCCAGAAACATTAATTGGGAAACTTCTTAGATGTTGTACACGTATCTGAAGGTACACACATATAAATGTTCCTCCACACACACCTGTGGTGCTGGGTATGAAACGAGACAGTTTCCATGGCAGGACGTCACACATTCAGAGACACAGAACTCAACCCAAACTGCTGTTGATGCAGGGAGCAGCCATGTTGGATTTTAACTCCGGCTACTGAAGGTTTTCAGAATTTCAAAGTCAGAATTTAGACTTCAGGGCGGCGTTCCTGATGACGTATCGGACCGGCAACTGGGATTTTCCGACTTCTGAGATCAAATGGACGCACCATAACCATGCAGATAAAGAAGTGAATGTCTTCAACTTGAAGCCCCTGACAAGTTTGTGGACTATCCTGCAGCCTTCAGAAAATTTTAAATCTGTACTCAGGGGTTTTGGATTTAATTTGAGAATCTGTTCTAGATTCACATTTTCAATTTGAGAGACACATCTTCCTGCTGCTGTGTCGTGTCATGAAAGCCAATTAGCGCTCAGATTTCCAGACTTCCTTGAATGCATCAGAAATGATCGATCAACCAACAAACATTTTAAAAGTGGTTTTCTATGCCTGACAAAGCTCGACTTTGTGCACATATCTGTGCCCTCTGCAGTGGCTGAGAGTTTCTCCATGCAGCTCTTTTCACTCGTTAATCCCCATCTGCCTGCTTCAAGTTCTGCTGATGCCTCCAAAACGGCTTCTGTAGAGTTTATTAGCCATCTCTTGACCAAGTCTTGGCCATTTAAGATACACAGTTAAGAAACCAAATGCTGACTCTGCCAGTCCTCTGAAGGCCTGATCCAATTTAGCCCGAGCGCTCTGCAGAGCTTAAAGTGGACGGATGCAACCTGGGATTTGAACATCAGGTTGGACCGCATTTATAAAGTGAACGAATAAAAAAAAAGGAATGACTGTTTGATCTTGGTATATGTGGTTTCAGATGAGCAGCCGTACACTCGGGCAGTCCAATCCCCCAGGTGGAAGCTAATGGAGCTGGTCCACACCCTGCACGGGTCGGTGAGGAGCCAATGAGCCTCCGCATGCTTTCAGCCAAATAACACTTCACCTCTGTGAGCATCACAGCACACTGACTGATGGATGAACACAGGGATTAATGTTGCAAAACACACACACACACACACACACACACACACACACACACACACACACAAACACACACACACCAGTGAGCTGTGGAGCTGTGAGATAAACAGATTTCAGCAGCCAATAAGGAGAGGGAACAAATGGGCAGAGATGGAAACAACAGGAAGAGGAAGCTGTCGGTACTGTAGATCAGATATTCATTGATTGAGAGACAAATAGTCCCAGGGTGAAACCTGAACCGATTTAAGAGACATTTTGAAGACATGCACTTTGTTTCATCAGCAGGTTTTCATCCATATCGTGCTCCTTTAGCTTGTTCAACCCTAAAAGAATCAAGATGAAGAAATATGATTTTTGGGGCATGGTGGTGCAGCATAAGTCTCGACACTAACCAGGCAGATAGCCAGTTACAGTTTAGGATTTTAGGATGGAAAATCAAACTTCAGGGTGACCACTGAATTCTGACCTCACATTCAGTGAGGACCCTTCCTACAAAGGTCAAAAGGCCGACATGGGTTCAACCTTTTCCTTCATCGTCCCCACAGAGGCAGGTTTGTCACAGGGTGTTTGTGTGTCATCATTCATCTTTTTCCACACACACACATTGACTCTGTTTTGAAATCAACAAGCAGAAAAAATGCACATAGGATGGTTGACTATTTTCTTCTCTTTTGTGTATTTTTGAGGTGATCAGGTAACTCTTCTTACTCCGGCTTTGTTCTGACTTCCCTTTGTGTATTTTTATAAATTATCTGTGATGCAGTTCAGCGGTTGTTGGGGGGAGGGGGCGCGTAAATTAGTTGTCGGTTAGCTGGCGCTCTGATTGAGCAGCCAGATGTAACCAGAGAGGAAGAGGAGGAGGAGAGCAGCATTAAAGCATTGATTTATTCATTGGAGAGGTGAAGTGGCTCCTCTGGCAGCGGTCCAGAGGCACGCTCCTTTTTAGGCTGAAAACTCATTTTTAGCTCCACTCATCAGACGCCGACAAGTTCCTCTCTAATTTGAGTCATTGTCATTCAGTTTTATTCATCCTCACTCGCTCTAAAATCTCAAGTTTCTTCTCTGTACTTTTAATTATTTTCTCTGGTTGGCCTCGTGTGTTTCCATCCTGTAGATGAGATCAAGGTGCATGATTATTTTCACTTATTAGGTTGTTGTTTCCCCTCAAACTTTCAGGTCTGTTTCACATAAGCTGGCTCTCTGCAGTGTAACAGTAGTGTGCAGGGGCGTCTTCATGAACAGATCTGACATCGGGCCCCTCCATCACAGCCTCAGTCGAGTAGTTTTCATTAGATGGGTGTGTAAGAGAAGAATGAGTCCATCAACAGTTGCAGGCAAACTTCTGCACACTGTCCAACAGCACTGGCAACAATGCAATTTATGCATCTGAAATTTTTAAAGTGGCAATGTTTGGATTTATGCGTTGGACTGCACGGACCGGATCCAAACATTGTAACTTTGCAAACCTCATATACATAAATACCAATGTTGCCAATGCTGTTGGACAGTGTGCAGAAGTTTGCCTGATCATCAAAATAAAAGAACTGATCCAATATTGGGTACCATGGGACTTCTATCTTTGTTGCCGTGGTAACAAACAGGTATCGATATAATCTAACTTTTAGTAGAATCAAACCCTCCAGAGTCCAGACTGACTCTGGGGCTCGTGTCAAGGCTGAGAGTCTTGACACAAATTAAGCTGCCGCACCATTTCCTGCTCATGTCATAAAGAGTCAATATACAACAAAAAAATTAATGATTTATTTGAACTTCATGTCTTCATGCACTGCACAAGAAAACAAAAAGTGAAAACAGTTTTGTGTTGGAGTTGAGTTTTTCTTCAAAACATCAGTCTGTCACTGTCACCATTATAAACCTCTCCCAGTATAGATTTGCAGATTTATAAATAAGAAACAGTCAACATGTTTGTGTCACCTGTTGTAAACCCCCCCCCCCCCCCCCCCTCTCTTTTCTCCTTAAAAGTTTCATTTTGATGGAAAACCCAGAGATACTGAAATACAGAGACACTAAACTGGAGTAACAACAATAGAAATCAGATGTGTTGTCAGAATGTACAACAAGGTGACGAGGAGAGAAAGATCTCACCTGTGCAGGATGAAGCCTGACTGCAGACACCTGCTGGTTTCTGTTTCTTTACATCGACTGCTTCAGTTAGACTTTTGAGAGAAACACACGAGAACATCAGCTGGAGGTATCTCTGCAGAAAGCTTCATGCTAAAAGACAAATGAGACGGTATGCATGATGCCAACGACCCTCTGAGAGACGAGCTGTGATAACACACACACACACACACACACACACACACACACACACACACACACACACACACACACACACACACACACACACACACACAGTGTTTAGTGTCCATATTAAAACAACACATGCATAAAGCATGAGCTTATCTGGAAGAGCAGATGATGTGTAACGTGTTGCACATAAAGGACGATGTGTGAAGTGTGTGAGTGTGTGTGTGTGTGTGTGTGTGTGTGTGTGTGTCAGGGTTTTACTGTTTTGTGTGGCAGCTACAGCTGATGCTTCCTTAACACTGAATATGTTAAATAATTTTTATATAAAAGCATTTTGATTCAAATCCCTGCCCAAGAAACTCCAGTATTTTATTTCCCTACCTGAGGCTTCACTGAAAATGTTCACATCCAATTACCTGATTGTGCCTGTTTGAAGGAGGCTACATGGACATTATGATATTCTCCATGTGATGTCATCAACACAAAAGGTGTGCGAGAAAATATTTAATCGTTTTCTATTCTGTTGCCATGGTGAAGTCGGTCGCCTCTTACTCATAAGGTCGGGGGTTCGATCCCCAGCTCCTGCAGCTACATGTCCGATGTGTCCTCGGGAAAGACTCTTAACCCCAAGTTGCTCCCACTGCTTCGTCTGCAGTGTGTGAATGTGTATGAATGGATGATTTAATACTGATGGACTCTTTACTCAGCAGCCTCTACCATCAGTGTGTGAATGTGTAGGTGTGACCTGCAGCGTAAAAGAGCTTTGACCAGTTAGAAGTCTAGAAAAGAAATACACAAGCTCATTTATAGAGCTGTAGGCTTGACATATTTTCACTTTTTGAAGACTTGACTTTTTCCACCTCCAGCATCATCAAAGCAGAGATCCGTCTGTTTTGATCTCTTCGTTCTCCTAAAATAAATGTGTTTTTTTCACGGTAAATGCTCTGATATGTTTCCTAGCTCGTCTCTAACTCTGTCTGTCTGTAGTGCTGCTGGGCAGGTATTTGTTTTATCCATGGCCTGTGAGCAGAGAGGAGCTGTGAGAGTTTCCGTTCACACGCTCAAAGCTTCTCCAGGCTGCTGCGCTCAATATGAGTCAGTGATTGTTGCAAGAAAAAGAAAAAAATCTGATTTGTTTTTATATTTTTGGTTTCATATTAGAAGGAATCATTCACAAATTCCTCAAGAGATTGGTATCTGGTTCTCTACTGTACTTTGCTTTGAACCTGTGTTTGCAGTAAGGCAGTAAAAATGGAGCAGGAGAGAAGTTGACGCTCCGACTTTAATAAGTCCTTGTGCTTAAGCTTTCCCTCACTCATGCTCAATGCTGTATAACAAGCTCTGTGTCACCCAATGAAAAGCGTGTTCGGAAACTTTCACAGGGAGAGAGACAAGAAGAAGATGTTCACAGTCATAAACCTTTATGAGGACATGAAATAAATGGTCCAGCTTCCAGGAGGTCTCATCTTCATTTTGCATCAAAAGTTCATCTCAGAGAGCGAGGACACAGGTCCTGATCCTCTCTCCTGACACTCTAAATTACACACTAAAATGCGCTTTTTGACTGTTTTGATTTCAAACGCAGTGGGGAAGCCGGTGGAGGCTAGGAGTCCTCTCTGCAGTGTCCTCATTTACTCAAATCTCTGAATGAATCTGCAGCAATAAAAAACAAAAAAACAAGAGATGAAGCATCTCTGAGACTCTGCTCTCTGCACACACTCCTTCAAATAACATCACACTGCAGCTGTGTAACCTACTCTATTGCCTTGTGTGAAGTGTGCTTTTATCCATGCACGCACACCCACTGAGAGGTTAGGAGGCTTTCCAGGGCTCTCCGTGCCTTTCACTGAGTGTGTTCTCATAAAGGCAGCTGAGGACAGACCTCTTTTCTCTGCTCCAGATGCTGTACATCCCCTGCAGCCGCTCTCAAACACTGCACATCTCTCTCTCTCTCTCTCTCTCTCTCTCTCTCTCTCTCTCTCTCTCTCTCTCTCTAGCTCCTTTCTTATATCTCATGCCTGACCCTGCTTTCCTCCCTCCCTCATCCCTCATCCCTCTCTCACTCTTGTTTATCATCTTCTTCTTCTTCTTCTCGTCTGCATCGTCGCTCTCTTTGCTTTTGAATTAGTCATTATTTCTTCATCTTAATTCTGACATCTCTTTTTCCGATTTAAGCGACTTATCAACCCTCTCAAATGGTCTGAAAAGATTATCTGAGCACTACAGAGACTTTAAAACTAGATCTCTATTATGTTGGAACAGCAGCTTCCTGCTTGAGGACATTCATACATTTATTAATGTGGGCCAGAAACACAAAGAAGCTAATAGAGAGGAATCAAATAGTCCACTACTTGTTTTAACAATGGAACAACAGCTCGCCTTGAACGGGGTTACGATCTGACCACATGCAGCAGCAGAGCATCGGATGACTTCTATTAATACCTCTACTATGTGTTATGTCACCTCCGCTCTCTGGTGTTGCAGAGCTTCACTTCACATGAGCGTGAGGATCACGGTTTGAGTGTGAAAATCTATTTACAGAACCGGTCTAAAGAAGTTCAAACACCTGGCTCGTCTTTGCTCAGACACAACTCATTATTCTTAAAGAGAGAGAATGATTTATCTCGTATCCAGTGAAGATTCTCGTACACAGCAGGTTGTTTTTAAAATTAGTCAGTTTTTTCCGTCACTTTCAGGCCCAGACCACATGTAGGACCCAGTCCAGTTCATCTGTGAGACTGGCTGAATTTCTTGCTGCTCCATTTTGCGTTCTATTGAGTTATGAGCTAGCCTGATTAGCCCCGCCCCCCTCCCACCAAAAAACAAAAAGAAACGATTTCTAGAAGTGATTTTTTTCAAATCTATAAAAATTTCACAAGATAAGAATCTCGACTTTTACTAAAAATCACTCCAATCAGGCATCTCTGTTCGTCAGCATAGTGGGAGAGTAACTGTGTGTGTGTGTGTGTGTAAGCATGTAAAAAGTCCAGTTAGCATCGTTAGCACCAGCGCTAGTTTGGTGACATCCACCATCTCTCTAATCTCATGTAAACTAAAGAGACAGCGTCGCACGATGACGTCACACAGAGGAGAAACCGGCGCACAGCGTGACATCCCAAAAACAAAACTCTGTTTTCAACGTCTACACAGAAACACCTTAAACTGAGTTTCTGAACATCTTCACCCTGGCAGGAGTTTCACTAAAGGACAGTTTTCAGTGACCTAAAACAAAGTTTGTGTGCGGAACGTCAAAACGTTTTCAACCCGCCTGCGTGTGGTCGAGGCCTCAGGCTGCTCCTCCCTCACCGCGGCTGAAGGACGTCTGCTGCAGATAAAGCTGCTCACATTGATTGTTCTGTCATGAAGTCGTATGCTGGTGTGATTCAAGGTGAGCTGAGGTTGCCATGGGGACATGTGATGCATCCAGAAAGCCTATTTTTTATTCTGAGACTGGATTCATGTCCTTTGGCTCCAAGTCGATGGTCTGTGTTTGTGTGTGTGTGTGTGTGGCTCTGTGTGTGTGTATTCAGACCGTCCACTTAACTCCCTCTTTTATTTGCCGTCAGCGGTGACGTTAATGCAAGGTGAGCCGTTGTTTGAAAAAGTCTGCGCTCCATTTGAGATTGTAATGAGCCGGGTTAAGTGAGATGAGGTTTTGGAGTAAAAGGGGGCTCAGAATTTTAATAACATGACAATCAGAACGAGGGGACAGGAGGGGGAAGAGAGGGGAGGAATACCAAACAGCTGCAGAGTTTAGAGGAGTGAAATGAGAGCAGGAGGACAAATATAAACGCACATGAGCAGATGCTGGTGGTCATATCTCAGGGTCCCACTTCAACAGCTAACCTGCTCGGTTCAGTTAAAACTAACTTAAGTCCATTTGCCAAGTTAGTGCGGGGAAAGCTGCCAATCAAATCCTGGTGCAGGTCAAACAACCGGACAGAGACCGATTGAAAAGATGGGTCTCAGTCCGCTTTTATCCAGACTCTGGTGCAGCTCGTTTGTAGCAAGAACATGAAGCGACCTCGATCAGACTTAAAGGCTTTCTATGTGATTTTTCACACTTAAATGTAATAAAAATCAAGTATATCCTCTGAAAATAACTCTGTGAGTCATGACTGTCTACAATGGGTGTAACACCCGAGTCCCACTGTCTGTGATGCTTTCAGAGTTTTCAGAGTCCTATCTTCAGTTTGTTTACATCGCCGGGACGACGGCTGACTCCTCCCCTCGTGTATAAAAGTTGCTTAATTGAGGGACTAGAGAAAAGAAGAATAACATACTGTACTCACTGCTTAACTGTGTTTCTAGATCACGCTCATTTCAGGTAAATTAACATGCAGTGTGACGATACGAGTGTAGTAAAGATACAACAATGCAGCACGAGTTGTCTTTGTTTCATGCTGGTGCTCAAGCTTTTGATCTGCTGGATCAAAAAATCATATATAAAGACTTTAATGTCAGGAAGTAACCGCCGTGGGCCCTCTCATCATCACTGAACTTTAAAGACCAGAGGTAGACCTGATGGAGCTTCAGAAACAGTTTGGGTGGATGAGCAGGTCCTGGTTCAGGAGGACTAACATGCTCCTTCTCCTGAACCGTCTTAATAAGATCCTTCAGCAACTCCAGAACATCAACATATTATTTTCAAGCCTCATTTTCAAACTGTATCGTTTGCCTTCAGTGATAAATGTAAAAAAAATATAAAAACTGATGAGCAGAGTCGACATCAGTCCGTGTAGTCGTCTGTCCATTTAGAGATTGTAAAGTGTCTTTGGAGCAGCCACAGCCAATCAGGAGGCAGCTGGTCTTTGTTTCCTCCAGGGATTATTCCCACAAGAAACTCAGACTAATTAGGGAGCGTTTTCCTCGTGCATCACACCTCTTGTGAACGTTCCCGTGTGAACTCTGACCGGACTTGAGGTAATTACGCAACACTGGAACAAACTGGTTCCGGATTCAGACCAGAGCAAACGATCTATAGGTGAGAGAACGCCTTTAGATCGATTAACAAGGAGATCAATCTAATGTGACTGATGGCACAGAGCAGAGAATCCAGTTTTCTCAGTACACAATGACTGATGCAGTTATGAGGTTGCCATGGGTGTCTTTATTAAAACTCAGCATATTAACGCATCAGTGTCCTTCAAACGTAATAAAAAAGCAATCATGCCGTGAGTGTTCGAGATCTCAGATCCCGGCCACAGAGGACTGATCAGCTATCTCATCAGACCTGACAGCGTTTCATCTCGGACTAATCTTCATATTCAGCAACCTGTAAAGAAGTTAAAGTTTTCAGCTGGGGTTTAATATTTCAAATGAGTTTTTGTTTTTTTTTACGCCTCTAATCAACTGTTGTGATGTTTTGAATATGCATGCACCTTCTCAACGCCGTGAATCTTTGGACACTGTTCATCACGGAGCAATCAGGTTCATATCTGAAGGCTCTGATTCGTCATTGTTTTCTGTTTGCTCGACCTTTATTGACCTCTCATTTACAGGCATATCATCATTTATAACTCCCACATTTAACATAGTCTTTGCGCGCTGCAGGCCGCACAGTCGGCGCCGTTCGCTGCCACTTGTCAATGCTCCTGTTTCCACATCACACACTCTGCTCTGTCTTTAAAACCTGCCAGCAGTTCCACCCGTCTCTGCGCCGTTTCAAATAAGCACCAAGTCTATTTTAGACAGAACCCTAAAGCTGCAAGAACGAGGCAAGCTGAACAGACAAAGTCGATCCAGAGAGGAAGTCACAAAAAGAAACGCACAGAGAGCATCCAGTGATTCTTACAAGGCAGAGTGTCTTTGTCCTCCCTGTGGATATACAAAATGTCCAACCTTTAAATCCTTTTTTATCTAAAAACAAATTGAAAATGTATCCAGAGAGCATCCAGCTAACATAGTAGGAAGATTCACAATAAATAATTTGTTCACTCGCAGCTTTTCTGATTTCCTTCTGACATTTTTACGATTATTTTCTCAGATTGATTCGATGAAGCTCCCGGTGAAGAATGCGTTCATCTTAAAGTGTAAAACTTTTTTAATTGAATAAAAAAAAGCTTTGGTCCAAGACAGATCCTAAAAAAAAGCTGCTACATGTCCCAGCACTCAATTAACACCTTTATACTTCAAAACAAACGCAGAGTAACATGCCGCCTCACCCCCGAGCCTCTGATGTTGTATGTAAATGAGACCACCATCGTATCCATTCAACATGTTCTTCAATATTTCATGATTCCACTCTCATAATCCCTCCATATCAGCCCAGTCCCCCCATACACACTCCCCCTCCCTTTTATGCACATAAAGATATTTTATCATCACTCCATGCTTTATTATTCATTAGCCTAGCATGTGGCGCTGGGTAAATGGCAGCGAGCCGGCCAGAGGTGCTATCTGTGCTAATTACCTCGGATTGATAATGAGACTCAGTGAAAGGAGAGCAATCCTCTGGGACACACACACACACACACACACACACACACACACACACACACACACACACACACACACACACACACACACACACACACACACACACACACACACACACACACACACACACACACACACACACACTAGGACATAAGGGCGTGCAGTGATAGAGCCATGTGAACTGACTCCATTATTATCATGCAAAAAGAGCATCCATCTGCAAAAGGTGAAAGGTCACAAACATTTCCTGTAGGGTAAATATCAGAGTTAATGAATACTACGACATCAGAATAACATCAGGATATTTCATTTAACTCGTACAGTAAATACAAGCACTCTCCTTACAGTGCTGATAAAGCTTTTAAAGGAGATCTATTAAACTCACATTCACCATTAATGATGTCACTCTGGGACTCCTGTTGAGCAGCGTTGTGAGATGTGTCGCTCCTTATTTATCTGATACTGGTGCCAGTAAAATCCCTCATTTCAGCCTCTGCCTGAAACGCTTCAGTTCAGCTACTGTCTCTTTAAGGCTACCGCCTCCCCATATGCCCACTCTCCTCTGATTGGCCAGCTCTGTTTGCAGTCGCAGGAAAAATTTGAGTGAGCTTCCAGGGTGGGCGTGTCCTTGAAAGAGCTGCTGGAGTGGGTGTGTCCTACAAATCTGCTCCATGCTTTGCTCTGATACATTGGCAGAACCTGACAGGAGGCGTCTGATTGGTTCATCAGATTGGTACCTCGTGGCAGACATTGGTGGAAGTTTTTACAGGCTTACAACTGATACAGATGATGGATTTTCTTTGTTCCTTTTTCAGAGAACATGAGTTATTAATTTCTGTCAGGACCTACAGACAATTGTAACCAAATTCTTAAAGTGGATCTGGAGAAGAAGTCCAGACACACTGCACACAGCCTGAAGCTTCAGGGGTAAGGATCTCATCTCGGCAAAGGTCGGGTATAAGGTTAGAATGAAATGTATTAATTTCTTATGCAACAGCTTCAGAAAGTATAAATAAAACAATATGAAGGTGTTTTTCTTCAAAGCCTATTTCTCGAGGACGAGTTGCTTGTGTCTGGAAAGAGAAGAATTGTATTTCATCATCAGAGAACGTGTTTATTCATGAGAGCACTCACATCTCTTTGAATCCAAATCATTCAGGAGAGGAATCGTCCCTCCTCCCAGCAGAGCAGCATAAAACCCCCGACCTCTTCACTTTGAATGAATATGAGGAAACGCAGACAGATTAATGGAGGCCATTACTCTATAAATTAGCCTTCCATTACGAGTCTGATGTCAGGGCAGTGAATTCAGAAAGGCTCTGTCTCTCTGCTCTGGGAAATTATGTGAATGCTGTCTGCATGAGCAAACTGTTGAAACAGCAGGAAGCTGCACTGCCCCCTGCTGGTGGTGTGTGCTGCTCATAACATTCTACACATAAGGACGTTTGTTATGATGTAGCTGAATCTTAATTAAATTAAAAAATGTCCAAATGCTGAGAAGTAAGTAAAGCCTAAATGAAGAGTGAGATTTAAATATTTTTAGCTTCCTGTGTTGTTTTAGAATCGTGCCCGTCTTTACATTTAAAGCACCTCAGACCTCCCAGTTTGTCATCAGTAAAACACACGCACGCACGCACGCACGCACGCACGCACGCACGCACGCACGCACGCACGCACACACACACACACACACACACACACACACAAACACACACACACACAGACACACACACACACACACACACACACAGACACACAGCCTTTGGCAAGCAATCTCTCATTGCAGACAGACAGCAGCCATGTATGAGATCACATAAATTCTCCAAAGATACAATCCACTGCTGGATAGCATCTTGACTTTGCCCCCGAGGTTTGCACGGAGAGAACTGTGACGCAGCAGCACACGAGGCAGGGAGGTGGCTCCATTGAGAAAGACCTCATGCTCGCCTGAAATCATCCAGTATGCAGCCAGCCTTATGTCAATGTCTGATTTACACTTCTGCTATGTTAATGCATATTTTATGGAGTATATTAAAGGTTAGTGGTATATGTCTATTTGTTTAACTGAGTGTTATTTCAGCCCTGGGTTTTGTCTGCAGGCTGCATAAAGTCACACCGAGCAGAAAGGGAAAGTCTCTGCTCCTGACAGACAGAGCCCAGGGCAAAATAAGCTGGACTTACCCCCTGCTGGGTTTAAAGCTGGATTTTAATTTAACGTTTCAATTTCAATGAGTTTTCAAAACTTGAGCAACTTGAGCAACACTTACAGCACTTTACTTACATCGTGAGTAAACCCTCGTTGTAGGGGCGTCCAGTGGAATCTCTGAACCATCGTCTCTTGTGGGAATTGAACATGTTGTAACGGTCTGGGTCCGTACTGCTTGGTTAACAGTGCTTTGGAGAGCATCGAGACAATAAGGTAGCCGAAAATGGCACAGCCACACGTGCCTGGTGTTTCCACAATGCTCGTTGTTGACACATCGACCTTACAAAGCCCGACTGTATGGCTACTGTTTTATCATATAGCAACATGGTGTCCACATGAACCCTCAAGTCACTGATGAGTCAAGAGGCAAAAGGAAAGAAGGAGCGTCCATCCATGGCAGAACGCCGCTCAAATTAAACTTCAAGGATAAAAACAAGGCCTGTCTAGTGACATCGGCCTCCTAACTTCGCAACAGAGTATGTCTTAAAGGTACAGTCCACAATTTCAACTGTTACAATGTCTCGGAGAAAACCTTCAAAAAACGTTATCACATCAAGCCTGAAAAAACGTAAACATTACATCATATGACCTCTCTGAAAATGAAAAATCTGAACTGAGTCAAAGTGAACCAATCAGCTCGCTCCGCAGTGCACCATTCCTACTCTCAGACGTTGATGTTCTTTGTAACTGTGGGGCCAGTCCATGGCTGATACTGAATCTGAGCTCAATAAGCATAAAAACAGCCGACTGAAGCTCCATGTTTTACATCTTGTTGCCTGTTTCTCATCGCTCCAGTTAACGAGCATCAGACGACCAACAATTCAAACACAGCGGCCGAGTTTCTGCATTACTTTGATAAATACTGAAATTAATCTGAGTGCTTTCAATCATGAACTTCTGTCATAAGCACTGATTAAAGGAGTCGACATAAATCCCATTTGGGTGGAAAACTGCTGAATCTGGATTTATCCTCCATTGCACACGAACTCGTCAATATGAGAAAATAAATCAGAGACTTTAAAGTCATCCTGCAGAAGTGGATCGTATGTGAAGGAAGGGTGGGGATCATATTTTAGCTCGCCAATAATAAAAAAAAACCTCAGACGTCAGCTGAGGGTGGTTTCTCAACTATCATCAGAACGATCAATAAAGTTCATCAGTTTGAACTAGCCAAACGTTCTGCAGTCACAGGAACATCAGTTTAACATGAAGCCAAATCTCTCACCCAATCACTTCAACATCAGATAGTGAACTGTATTTTAAATATGAATGATTCTAGAAGTAAAGAGCCTCACGGTTCCTACATTAAACTCAAACAGTTTCCTGCAAAGTCGCCTTAATGTTTGTGAAGCAGTAGTGTCATTATCGTAATCATAAACGTTTTCTCACTCCCAACACACACACACACACACACACACACACACACACACACACACACACACACACACACACACACAGATGCACACACAAACAGCTCTTTGATTGACAGCCCTCCATCCTCTCAGGGACTCAGCAGATGGTTTCTAATTGCTCCTGAGCTCAGCGTCGGTCTGCAGCTGAGACTAAATTGGAGGTTTGAGCTTCAGGTAAACACAGAGACTGTTTTCCTGCAGACTTCAAACACCTGCAGCCTCCCAGCATGCACCATTCTCACACACACACACACACACACACACACACACACACACACACACACAGACAGATTACCATGGGCCTTTTTCTGAATGAATTTTCTGTGGTTCGGCTGTGGAGATGTGAATACTGAGGTCTGCTGCTGGAGGGTTTTTAAAGCTTTCTGAGCCATCCAAAATGATACGTAAATTATTTATCTTACAGAGAAAGGGAACAAACACTTTTTAGGTTTCTCAAATCCGCCTTGAAATCTTGCACAAAGTACCTGTAGACATGTGAAGCAATGGAAACATTAACCCCTCGTAAAATAATCTCTCTTCATGATTTTATGACCACAGCCGTAAAACACAACGACCTGCTTAGTCATGGTCCTTTTTTAATCATAAATCAGCTCTTCCCTGTGGGATTCAACTTGCCACTTCCTCTTATTGCTCCAAAGACACTCTGTCAGTAACAGATCCAGTAAACCTGGTGCGTACCTGAAGAAGAGGGTGAGCCAGACGGCCTCCTTCATGTGGAAAATGAATGCACAAATACTTCATAATTTGGCTTTAGACATCCACTTTGGGTGTGATGTGCAAAGGTTTCAAAGCGTTGCAGACAGACAAAGGGCTCATCCCCGTGACAAAAGCTGAGCGTGTGAGATTCTGATGAATCATGAGGAGCCGAGCGTCTGCAGAGCTGCATCCTCTGAGCTGACCTCCACTCATCAGTAGAGCCGAGTCCACCCTCCGTGGGACGAGCAGTAAGAAAAACAAGTGTCACTCCTCTGTGGCTGAGTTGTCGGGTTAGCTCGCAGTGACACACACACACACACACACACACACACACACACACACACACACACACACACACACACACACACACACACACACACACACACACACACACACACACACACAGAAAACTGCACACCTGACTTTTCCCAACGCGTCTCTTCTTCCAGAGAAGGGCAAAGAGCGAGGTGAGCATTTTGACAGATATTCATTCAGTCATTTCTAAACTTTAGGGTGACACATCCAATCAAAACTCGATATAAGTGGTGGCTGCAATGCATTCTGGTTAACGAGGAGGACAACCAGGAAGTGGCTTACTTCATTTATAGTTAAAATATTAATTCAGGCATTTCTTAGAAAACATTCTTGCATCCTCCTCATCAATACCTATTTGAGCTAATTGTGTTTCACATTACAAGGAAACAAATAGCTGATCTGATTATTGACGAGACATCGACTTTGAGCACTGGACTCAGTCTGAGCTGAGTGCTCCTCCATCCATCTGTGGCGACGACAATTAACTAAAACACATTATCTGTGCCGAACATCTGCAGTGAACAGCATCAAACGTCCACACTGAACGGGACCAATCAAATCCCTCCCTGCAGGAAAGCCATCTGTTCTCTCCCAGCTTTATGTTTCAGCCCTCACTTCCTCGACACCTTTGCATCAGAGGGGCGAGTCTGCAGGAATAAATGCAGATCAAAACAGAGCACCTAATTTATCAATTTGTAAACAGCATGAATATCGGACAGCTACACTGCCTCCAATTCACTCAAATTTAAGAGATCTCGTACGAGCTTAATACAGTTAAATATTCTCATCATTTATATTTTTGCTGAAGGCACAAACATGATCTCTCTCTCTCTGCGTGTTGAAGCTAAAAATCTGAGCCCACAAACACTTTGAAAGACTTTTTGTTCAAAGACGAGGATGAGGATTAAAAGAAAACAAAGTGGACCAGGAACTGAGGAGGGGTGTAATTCTTCATTTCAGAAAACCTTGATCAACAAGGCAGGGACTTAGTTTACAATTTGGTAAGATAGGACACAATATTATGGGATGGGATAAGAAAGGATATGATGGGATGGAAAACGATGCAATGAGAAACGATGTGATGGGACAGGATATGATAGTATAGAATACAATCAGAGTCGGCCGCTCCTATACGAGAATTAAGCGGCTGCTTAGGGCCACTCCGCAACAAGGGGGCCCCCAAATTTGACTGTGTCTGACTGTCTGTGACCTGACATTACTTACTTCTGACTAACCTGGCAACCTTTCAAATGTTGGTAATGTAATGCTCAATAGTATATGGTGCAATAGGATGCAATGGGGTATGATAGTATGATGGGATATGACAGAATACCCATGAGTTCATGTTTTGCATGATACACATCAATGATTAGAGAAAGATAAGAACGCCATGAGACTATAACACAACCTCTTCAGACTCAACAAACATCCTGACTAATACTATGCTGCTTAGTCTATAGGGGCAGGCGACGAGGACTTCCTGTAGATATATTTTAACCAAGCATGAAGTTTTTAGCATCATTTCAACAATGTTGTGTAAAATGATCCATCAGTGTTTATCTGTAAAGCTCCAAATCATGACCTCTAAAGCCCTCAGTTTTAAGACACATGGTGCAAGACGTGAAAATATGTGCTCATACAGAGTCTGATTAAAGTGAAACCTCATTCAACTGCAGTAAATATATATAATATTATTCAATATATATTACAGAAAAGATGAGCAAAAACGGTGCATGCTGAAGCACACGTCACAGATAATAAAAACATGACTGCAGAAAACGTTTCACAGCCACGCTGCATCCAATTTAGGAAGCCAATCTCAAAAGAAAATCTGCAGAATATTCTGTTCCGCTTTGTTTTATCATTTACATTGTTTCCAGCAGACCTCGGAGATCTCGGGGTGCCATGCATTAAAGAACCAGCTCGTGTTAAGAGCTCCACCAGGTTGAACTCTGCTCACAACAGCTTCTATTATCCCTGAGTGTGGGCCGGAAAAGCTGCATGTTTATCTGTTTACCCCCAGCTACTGATGAGCCATTTGTTGTCTCCCAGAGCCATAAAGTCATGTGCTAAAGATCAGATGCACACAAAGTACCCATTAGGAAAAAAAGCCCTGCCAACAACCACACTCTGCAGCTTTCCATCTGTGTGAGATGCACCAAAAACTCTCTGCTTTTCCAGCAGCTCCGTCTGATTCTGCAGAGAAATAAATAATAAAAAAATCAACGTGTTCAGAAACAGACGCTGCTCACCCCTCGACCTTTGAATAGTTTCATTATTTCAACAGCAATGCGTCAGGAAAATATTCCTATGCTTGATGAAGCTGCAGTGCAGAATTCTGCTCGGAGACAAATATTCTCAGTCGGAGAGGATTTTGCAGATTTGTCCAGAAACCTTTTTTCTTTACAAAACACCAAATCTGATACCTGCAGACGAGTGGATTCCAAAGAGCCCCTGTGGTTAAAAAAGGAACATAATACTTGTAAAGAAGCACAGATTCTCTCGACCTCTCTCACTACTCTCTCTTAGCACTGCACTGTTGTTGTTATTTTCATATTTAAATGGTTACATTTTTGAGTTTTGGTGACAGTAACGGACGGTGCATGGACTTGAAAAAAGGAAACCAAAGTTGAGTTTGCTGTCAATGTTGTGTACTTGTGTTTGGAACAAACTTCACACACAATTTAAGACAACAACAATCTGCATTCCAAGGAAAATGGAAAAAGTGGACTGACTTCAAAACCCATCACAAAGTCTGAAGAGAATGGACTATTTAAAAGAAGGCTAAAGTGACTATTGTTAACCGACACCAAAATTTGTATACTGTGTTTATTTTGATGTATCCTCATCAAGAAAAGCAGTAATAAAAATAAACAGTTGTGTGGTTTGTTGTGTACTTTTGTATGTGTTTTATAAATGGTGTCTCCAGCTCATCTCCATTCTTAAACACAATCAGCTGTTTCTGCATTCTCCAGCTCATGACCTCCACATCGTCTCTACACATCACCCCCGTCAGAGACTCCAGACAGTGAGGCCACATTAGAAGGTTTATCGTCATAGAAACATCATGAAGTCTGTCTCAGTTGAATCATCTGGACAGCCGAGCATTCAAGCAGTCTGCGCTCATTGAAATGTAGCCGTCGAAAAAACGCCTTCTTGCTGCCAGTAATCCAACAATATGCAAGAAAGATAAGACCTGACAGGTTCACACTCACAGCACGTCGTCAGCATTCATTAAAGAAACAAGCAATCATCACCGCACAGAGGTGACTCAGAGGTCATAGGCGAATCACTTACCGACATTGATGACATTGGCAGACAGGAAGTGGTTGCAGGGAAGGCTGGCGGTGCTGACGAACGAGTCTCCATCTGACGTCACTGTAGCCCTCGACCTGAGCGACGGGTTGGGGGAGTCGGTCACCATCGCCATCCTGGCCGCGACAGATTCCATGAGTGCTGATGGACGACGATGGACAAGTCTGGGCAATCCCACGCCGTCTCCTGACCCGACAACAAGACGAGTCTTTATATCCGCTCTTCTGGAAGCTTCGATAAAATCCAATAAAAAAAACTCTAGAAATCTGTCATTGTCAGAAAATATTCCACAAAAGTTGTGAGGAAAGACGTAGAAGTAAACTCAGGAGGCAGCCGAAGAGGTTACTCAGACTGCGAATCAGATGTTGGGAAAAAGTGAAACGAGACTCTGGCGTTCTGGATCCAACTGAAGGACAGTGTCAGACCATACCTCAGTCAAAAAAAAGTAGAATTCTCCACTTTTTCACCTTTTCCTGAGCACAAAATGTCACAGGGATAAAAAGGTTTAATAAAAGACCCCGGGGAGTATTTCTGAAAGTTGCTTGTTAAGCTCCTGAGGGATATTTAGTCTTTCCGTTGTGAGGAGCCGATTATGATGAAGGCCATCATTCAAAAACTCTTCTGGTCCTCCTGATGCAAACCATCGTTCAGTCCCCTGTGACAGTTGAGAGAGAGACAGAGTGTGAGGAGATACACGTTAGAAATATCACATGGATGTGAGGAAAGAAAAAGCATGTGACACTATTTACCACTGTCATCACTGTTTTTGCAAACTTACCTCTCTTACCTCCAGAAAGTATTTTTACATTCAGTTGACAAGCCTGAATAAATGTTATATTTCATTTTTCATTTTTTTTTAAACCAGTAAGAATGTTAAGTTAAATCCTTGATGTATAAATCTCTTCCTATTCTTATTAGTGCTTATTTTTGTATCTATTCTTATATTGTTTTATTTGCTTTGATAACCTGCTGCTGTAACACCATAATTTACCAGTTTGGGATCAATAAAGTAATTCTATTCTATTTTATTCTATTCTATTCTATTCTATATGACCAGATACATTCACACTGACTTTTTACAGAACAGGAAGCCCAGCAGGTTTAAGCAACTTCAACGTTCAAAATCATCAGATTCTAACATTTGTGTTCCCTGAGCGGCTCGTATCTGGACATGTTCAGGGGTAGAGCATGTGTCTTGTTTCAGACTTAATAGGGCTGATTGTGGCAAGCGTGCACCTTATAATATCTGACTCCACTTTAAGTTTTAGGGGTCAGGGGTCGCCGAGGGTCACACCTCCTCGCGCCCTTCGGGCTCACTCAAACTTCCCTTAACCTCACAAATCTGCTAAATCTGTTCATGACAGAACAGGTCTCACAGTTTAAAGGATTCTGCTGGACGTGCAAACTGACTCAAAACTGTAGAGCAAGGTGGGAAAGAGACGCACACAAGACAAAGTGTAAGTGTGTAAGTAAAGGTTTATAGTTGGAAGAAAGTAGAAAAGCTTTTAAGGGATTTTAAGCGACTGATTCGTCCAAGTTTGAGACAAAAACTTTGTTCTGCTTTCAGTTCAGCATGAAGCTGCCAGCATGTCACACCACACCTCACACACAAACACACACACACACACACACACACACACACACACACACACACACACTTCACCTCTCCTACCTGAGCTTCTTTTGTTTACTCACCTTTTGGCCTGCTGCCAAACATTACTCACACACACACACACACACACACACACACACACACACACACACACACACACACACACAGTTAGATAAACATGCAGTAACCTCTCACTGTTAATGAATCCTTTAAACTCAGCTTTTATGTTTGTATCTCTACTGAATATGTGTCATCTGCTGCCTTACTGACGACTAAACAGTGTGTGTGTGTGTGTGTGTGTGTGTGTGTGTGTGTGTGTGTGTGTGTGTGTGTGTGTGTGTGTGTATGTGTGTGTGTTGTTATGTGTGTGTGTGTGTGTGTGTCTGTAAGGGAAGGCAGTCAGGGTTAGGTCTGCACATTGCACTGGTTAGAGAACGTGTTTGGATCCGTTTTTGAAGTCTGGCGGTCAGATTGCCAGAGCTGCACGTCTAGGCACGTTTCAGTAACCACCCCACACACACACACACACACACACACACACACACACACACACACACACACACACTCGACCTGGACACAGGAAAAGGTGTGTGTGTTTGGGGGAATGTTGTGTGTTTTACTATCGCTGGAATGTTAAGTGGTAATTCCACAGCCAACATGCTGTCGGATGTTTTTCACCCACTCACCGATTAATTTCTGGCACCGAGAAGTCGAAATTCTAAACTCAGATGAATCTCCATGAGAGGAGAGATTTCATTTATATACTGTAAATGTTTGTATTAGAAGATGTTGCAGGGAAAATCAATACACCAAAGTCTCTGAAAAATACACAAGAGGACTTTTTTTTTATTGTTTGTATGGTAACAAAAAAACATCTGCTTCACTAAAGGGCAGCAAACAAAAATCTTTGAGAACTGTTTTTGTATTGTGATGTGTTCTTCTGTAAAGCGTACCGTTTGGCACCAACATTTGCATCAAACTGTGAGTGATTGCAGGAATTAGAGACAATTAATCAGTTATGGAGAAAGCTAAATAAAAGAATATCTCCAAAACCAAAACAGACCGATTCCTCACATCTTGTCAAGTAGTAATTATTTCAAACAGCATGAACAATGTCCCCTCACCAGTAATTGCTGGTTCACATAATTTTTCTCTTAAAACGGTTAACCGTCACTCTCCTGTCATCCAGTAGACCTTTTTCAAAGCCTTTACAAGTTGGTGACTGTCTGGATTTTACTGTTTTGGTTGACTCGGGACGTTTCTGCTCCTAGTGGTTTTATGTATATTGCATCTCGAGTCTACGCTTAGTGTTAAAGGAGACATATTCTGATAAATCCACTTCTACGGTGTTTCTGAACATATATTTGGGTAACCTGAGTGTCTACTGACCCACAACATGTGAAATAAACCCATCCAGTCCTTTGTTTGTGGTCTGCATAAGTCTTACAACAAGGAAAATGCTCTGTTTCAAATGTGCTCTCCTTGTGATGTCACAGTGGGATTCTGGTTAAAAACAATCCCCTCCCCTTCCCTGGTATCTCCACCCATGGACTTCACCCCCAGCCTAGAACAAAACTTTTGAGCAGGTCGGCCATTTTTATTCTCTCTACAGAGGAGTGATGTCTACCGGGAAAACTTGGGGGGGGGGGGGTCACAAACCTCCTCTGGTGCTTGATTCATGTTTTATTTTGACCAAAGCACAGCACAGATGTTTCATTTAGACCACAGGGGACTGTTTGAAAAGCTGGAGGAGGAGGAGAATATGTCCTCTTTTTAAAGCATTGTGCATTAGACGTACATCATTCACATGAACTGTTGCTCACAGCTCCTCGTGTTGAGTAAGACCATCAAGAAGAGTAATGACTGTAAAGTGGAACAAAAGAGTTCCTGCGGGCGGTGACATTAACCTGCAGGTCGACACCCTTTTTCTAACAAAGTGGAGCAAGTCAGAGACAAGCCGGTGCAGGTCACGCACTTAACCTCTGTTTCACAACAGCCAGCGTGAGTGAAGTCAGCGAGAGAGCAAGAGCTACCACATCAGCTCAAGTGAGTGAAACACGACCAGAAATATACAGCACAGCCCGAGAACAATAGACGTGACATTCTGTAGAGCGGCGGCTGTCATGACTACAATCTGCACGCCACAATGACAGCCTGAATAATGCTGAGTGTGTTTCAGCTTGTGGTTTGGACCGCCGGCTGTTGTTGTGACTAACATGTTACAAACTGTGGAGCTGCCTGCTTGCCGAAGATGAATGAGAGAGAGAGAGAGAGTGAGAGAGGGAGAGAGGGAAAGAGAGAGAGAGAGAGAAAGAGGGAAAGAGAGAGAGAGAGAGAGGGAGTGAGAGAGAGAGAGAGAGAGAGAAAGATATGAACAGATTTTCAGAGCTTCTCAAGCCATTTTCAAATATTCACTCTTGAACGTTTCAAGAGAATTTCCAGAGAACTTCCCCTGAAATTCTTCTGATCTTCACAGCGGGAGAATATCGCTGTCTGACGGGAGGGGGGACGAGCATCTACTGAGGCAAGACATGACGTAAAAAGAACAACACAGAAGTAGCGGACGAGGTAACAGAGTCCTCTATACGAGGCTATAATGAGAATATGTGTGTTTGTATCAATGCTACGTGTAGTTAAAGAGAATCTCAGTGTGACCTAAAGAGTGGAGAAGAACATACTGGAGAACAGGAAACATGCAGCAGCAGGTTCATTAGAGCACAGAGATGTTAGAGGTGGCGTGCAGACAGTCTATGGTCGTGCAGCGATCACAGGGAATAAAGGTCACCACCCCCTCCCACTGGCTCCAGGTGAATTCTCCTGATTATATCCTGCTGCGTTCTCTCATCAGCTCACTCTGACTTTCTGCAGAAGAAATATGAGGAGGCTGGAGGAGAAACTCCAGGGAGTAACTCCAGCTCAGATTGAAGGCAAAACATCACAGGGAGGTAAAGACTGAATAGAGCTACTGTAACCTTGAACTTCTCTTCAGAAGTGAGGCGCTGAGATTTTCCCGTGTCTGTAAAAATCTAATGTTATGAATCAGTGCAGCTCAGTGATTGGCCGGAATATCAAGTGTTTTGATATTTGCAGCAATGTTCATCACCAAAGTCATATTTCTTGCAGAAACATGATATACTGGTTTTATATTTCACACACAGAGGCGCCTTTTGTTTCAGTGAATATTTGCTCCTGTTGAATAAATTCATGTTCGCCCACACAGACCACCAACACCAGCAGCACCAGCACTAACACACTCTCCCTGGAGGCTGCAGACTTTTCAGGCTCTCAGGTCTTTATCCCAGGTGAGGTGCTGGGTTTCGATGCTGTTAAATCCCCCGTGACTGAGCTGAAAGAGGCTGAAAACCAACACCCTGCTGAAAAAACAAGCCTCCACAAAAGCATAGAGAACCGCCTTTTCCCATCAAACCACACTCACGTTCACAGCAGCCAGACTCGGATGATACAGTCGGCCAGCGGCAGGTCACAGAGTGTCTGTATGTTTACAACGCGGGAGAGTCAGGAAACCGCACAAACACACAGTTACTGCAGTCAAGGTGAGAAGACCAAACAGGAAGGAGAGTGTGGAAATAAGTCCTCAGAATGTGTGCCAACCCTGCTCTCAAAAACAGGAGGTGAGGAAGTTTTCTGACTGAGACAAGAGAGAAGCAAGAAGTGTGACAGACGAAACACAAACAGCCTCAATCTCTTCACACACAACAACTTTTTCCATTTGCAACACATCACTGAGCGCTGTGGCAGAACTGATGCTGCTTTAAATGTCATGTGTGACAAACTTTGACAGAGCAGACAGCGTCAGGAGCCGGGAGAGTAAAAAGTGATATCAACATCTTCTGCTTACCACATCTCTTTTTATATCCCTTAAAGGATTTTATATGTGATTTTTCACACTTAAATGTAGAAATCAAGTATATCCTCTGAAAATAACTCAGTTATTTTTCAGAGTCCTATCTTCACTTTGTTCAGGTGCCGGCTGTCGCTCAGTTGGTAGAGTCGTCGTTCAACCGGAAGGGTTCAATCCCCAGCTGAGCAACATTTCCGATGTGTCCTTGGGCAAGAAACTTAACCCCGCTCCTTAATGGATAAAAGTGTCTGCTAAATGAATTGTAACATTGTAACATTGTTTACATCAATGCCGGGACGGCTGGCCGGCTCTCCTCGCAAATTAAAGTTGTTTAATTGAGGGACTAGAGAAAAGAAGAATAACATACTGTACTCACTGCTTAACTGTGTTTCTAGATCACGCTCATTTCAGGTAAATTTACATGCAGTGTGAAGATACGAGCATAATAAAGATCGCGAGCATTAGCATGCTAACACAACAATGCAGCGCGAGTTGTTTTGGTTTCATGCTGGTGCTCAAGGGCGACATCTGCTGGATCAAAAAATCACATATAAAGACTTTAAGAGTACTTCCAAAAACACACATGCTCTGAACATTTCTCACACAGGAGTGAGATCACGTTTATACTCGTTGGCTAATCCAATGCAACCCTCCATTTTCTTCCGCTTATCAGAGGTCAGGTCAGGGTGGCAGGAGGTGACAGAAGTCCACCCAGACTTCCCTCCCTTCAGCTGCATTTTGCCACCCCCTTTTGATTCTGAGGCGTTCCCAGACCAGACGGGATATGTAATCCTTTCAGGGAACTCTGGATCAACCCCGGGGTCTCCTCCCAGTTGGGCATGCCCAGAAAACCTCCAAAGGGAGGCATCCAGGAGGATCCTAATCAGATGCCAGATCCACCTCAACTGGCTCCTGAGAATCTATTCTGAGTTCCTCCTCAATGTCTGAGCTTCTCACCCTATCTCTCAGGCTGAGCCCCGACACCCTCCAGAGAAAACTCATTTAGGCCTCTTTGTATCTGCGATCTTTTTCTTTCAGTCACTACCCAGAGCTCATGACCACAGGTGAGGGTTGGAACTAAGATCGACCGGTAAATTTAGAGCTTTGCCTTCAGGCTCAGCTCCCTCTTCACCCCAACGGTTCGGTACAAATGCCCCAATACTGTCGACACTTAGCCAATCTGTCTGTCAATCTCACGGTCCATCCTACCCTGACTTGTGAACAAGACCCTGACATACTTAAACTCCTTCACTTGGGGAAAAGACTTAGTGCCTGCAGGAAACAATCCACTGTTTTCCAGCAGAGAACCATCGCCTCGGATTTGGAGGTTCTGACCCTCACTGGATAATACTTTAATAAAACTACAACCTCGACAATAAAGATGCTTTTCCTGGAAACTGAACTTTTATAATAATTTAGCAAAGCTGGCCTCGTGTAGGTCAAAGCAAAAACAGAATGTTTCTCCAAAGACCCGAGGCTTTCCTCCACAAACAGACATTTGACAGTCAAACAGAAACTTTTTCTCACGGCTCATTTCCAAGTCAGATAATCTCCTTTCCATTGGTCAACCAGACGGTCCACAGCAGTCGGCATGTGGGTATAACGTATCCAAAAAAGGTCAAAGTGACTCATGAAGAAGATTCAAAGCAGAACATCATTTTGGTTAAAAAAAAAAGGAATAAACTTTGACTCTGAAAAGGTCAGGAAGCGTTCTGACTGAACGTGGGACAGGACGCGGGGACGGCGCATCTTTGTTTTGTTTTTATAGGTTAAAGAGAATCTCTGCATGACTTATCTACAGACAGAACCGAGCGTGTGGTCTCTTTGTCTCAGGATGTAAATGTGATTCAGTCCTGTTCCAACCTGCCGTCACTGTCATCCACATGAGCTGCAGCACTAATTACACACTTCAAACACATTAATTACTATTCCCACTGCGACGTGTTACAGCTGTGATTGATTACCTAAATGTAATGACTGCTGGGAGGTACCAGCATTACACATTACACATGCTGCCACTTCTCAGTCTACAAATGAGCTGGAGGAATAATCCTTCATTAAGGTGCATTAATGAATCAGACGATTTAAGTTAATGACACTCTTAACATAGCAGGAGATGCCCACACTGAAACTCAGAACGATTTTCAACCACAAAAGATGATTGATTGAAAAGAAAAGTTCGATATTTTAAGGGAATCATTTCTATCTTAGTATGGAGCTGTAGTCGGGATGTGATTAGCCTAGCTTAGCACAAAGACTGGAAGACAGTCTGTCTCTCTGCAAACTAAAAAACGTCTGACACCTTTGAAGCTCTGAATATATTTACTTTTAATTACGCAAACGTGTGACATCAGTCTTGCGTATCCTGCGGTGGTTTGGAGCGTTGGTTGTGCACACCCTCAGAAATTAAAGCGGACATATCATCCCCATTCTCCACCTTTTCAAACAGTCCCCTGTGGTTTAAATGAAACATCTGTGCTGTGCTTTGGTCAAAATATAACATGAATCAAGCACCAGAGGAGGTTTGTGTGTGTGACCCTATATAAACCAGCTCTCTCAGAACGCTCCGTTTTGGTGTGTGTGTCTCTTTAAATGCAATGACCCCCCCTTGAGTTTTCTCCGTAGACATCACTCCTCTGTAGAGAGAATAAAAATGGCGGACCTGCGCAAAAGTTTTGTTCTAGGCTGGAGGTGGAGTCCATGGGTGGAGATACCAGGGGAGGGGAGGGGATTTATTTTTACCATAATCCCACTGTGACATCACAAGGAGAGCACATTTGAAACTGAGCATTTTCCTCTGTGTTGTAAGACTTATGCAGACCACAAACAAAGGACTGGGTGGGTTTATTTCACATGCTGTGGGTCAGTAGACACTCAGGTTACCCAAATATATGTTCAGAAACACTGTAGAAGTGGATTTTTCATAATATGTCCCCCCCAAAGTGTAGACTCGAGATGCAATATGCATATATAACCACTAGGAGCAGAAATGTCCAGAGTCAACCAAAACAGTAAAATCCAGTCAGAGGACAGGGTCTCTGCAGACAGTCACCAACTTCAAAAAGGCTTTGAAAAAGGTCTACTGGATGAGAGGAGAGTGACTGTTAACCGTTCTGTTGAGGCGAGACAAATTACACCTCTCTGGTCATTACTTCAGGAAACAAGCGACCTTTCTGTGAATCCCCGCACACTGCAACACTGACAACACCTGTGGGGGTTTGCACGGCCTGAACACACAACTTTCGGCATGTAAAGGTTAAAAGTTATGTTGTAATCATTTCTTCCTGTTCTCTTGTTTAACTTTTAGAAAACTTGTAGAAGCGGTGAGATTGAATGTGACTGCAGATATTTCTTAAACACGTCTTGATCAAATGTTTTGTTTTTTATACTAACCCAAATGTAAATCCGTCCTGTTTGATATTCATTGGAATGAAATAGGGCACTGAGCTGTGATTCAATCCAGGAGGAACATGCAAATGAAGCGAGACACACTTTTTGATGAAATGTACTCTTTGAATTAGTTCATAAATAAAAAGAACGAGGTCTCAAACACAGCCGGAGAAAAGGCTTAGTAGAGAAACACTGTTTGAAATGTTCCACACGGTGTATCTTTTTTCTCATTGTCTGAACCTTTTCACCACAAATTTACGGTGAATGTTTCGGCTTCTACTTCTGCAACCACAGAGCTCAGAGAAGGTTTCAATTAAAGGAGATCTATTAAACTCACTGTTACAGTTAATGATGTCACTCTGGGACTCCTGTTGAGCAGCGTTGTGAGATGTGTCGCTCCTTATTTATCTGATACTGGTGCCAGTAAAATCCCTCATTTCAGCCTCTGCCTGAAACGCTTCATTTCAGCTACTGTCTCTTTAAGACCCCGCCTCCCCTCGTGCCCACTCTCCTCTGATTGGCCAGCTCTGTTTGCAGTCACAGGGAAATTTGAGTGAGCTTCCAGGGTGGGCGTGTCCTACAACTCTGCTCCATGCTTTGCTCTGATACGACGGCAGGTTCTGGATCAAGTCTTGTTAAGTTCTCATAACGCCTCGTTCAGAGCAGCAGGAAACCACGTCCGGGGATTACGCTAACAGCTCTGTGTCTAGTGTTAAAAAAATCTTTGCTAAGAGTTTAGTATGGACGTTAGTGTTGTAGTCAAGAACAGACTAACCGAGCCCAAGACATACCTGAGACCAGACCGAGACATTTAGGGGTTGAGACCGAGACCAAGACTAAGACCATAAATATCTCTGAAAAACCATTATCTTGTGTTTAAGGGGTGTGCCACTGTAATACCTGGAAGGTTGCGACCGTAAACGGGGGATAAAAATCAAACAATCTAATCACAGTATAGCCTGTCAGTGGTGGTCTTGATTTAAAATCTGGAGTTCGTCCAGTTCCAGACCGAGACAAGACCGAGCAAAAATGCTTTCGATTCCAAGACGAGGCTGAGACCTTCAAAAAGTGGTCTCGCGACTCCAAGACCCACTTCAACTTGCAGTGGTGGTGCTTTTCTTCACGATGTTGAGTCATGTTTAGTGCGTACAGTCTTATCAGCTCCAAACAAAGCCCTGTTTGTTTCACATTATGGCCTCATAAAAAAGTCATATGTTACAACAGCTTCAAACAGTGTGTGTGGAGAACGTTACAGGGCTGCTGTCATGTTGGAGACTTCCTACAGGACACGCCACGGGCTACAGAAGATTTACTGTGAGTACATGAGCTGTCTGTTCTGAGTGATGTATGACTTCACCGTCCCAGGTGAGGGAGGACTTTTACTGTAGATGGAACATAGATGAGTCAAGATGTACGAGGTAATGGACTTCTTTAATATTGGATAACTCGCCGTCTGTGTCTGTCTCAGCTCTCAAAATGAAACATTGATGGCCTCAGTTTGATTTAAGTTAAGGGTGACATGACGTCCAAAAGAAGCCGTCTCATTTAAACTTGGAACAGCTACCTCATGAACCCACAAAGAAACCTCCACAAAGACACACAGAAATGTTGCACCAGAAGGAGCAGTGAAAGGAGTCAACGTTTTCCAGACATCAATGGAACTTCAGCATCCAGGACAGCCAACATACAGGTGTGTGTGTGTGTGTGTGTGTGTGTCTGTGTGTGTGTGTGTGTGTGTCTGTGTGTGTGTGTGTGTGTGTGTGTGTGTGAGAGAGAGTGTGTAACCCAGACATAACCTGTGTGTGACTCTGCAGCTGAAACAGATGTTGTCTGAGGTGATTACAGAAATAACTCGCTGTGTGTGTGGACTCAGCAGGTGTCACCTCCGTTCCTCTGCTTCCTTCCAAGTCATGTGTGTGTGTGTGTGCGTGTGTTTGCATGTGTGTGTGTGTGTGTGTGTGTGTGTGTGTTAGGTCCTTTAAGGATGTCCCTTGACAAACAATCTGCCACCCATGCACACTCTGCAGCAGCTCCTGTAATGCTCTATTGTTATTCTGAACTCGTGCTCTCAGTTTAACCTCAATAACACAGGTACAGTGTTTTTAATTAGGATATATGTTTAGTAACAGATTCATGATAAAGATATCGACCTTGTTTTAATGAGATCTTTTCGGACGGTGATGCCAGCCTCTGATATCGTACTGCTCAAATGAGAGAAAATACTACAATTCAAAAAATATTCAATATTGGGAATACGATATGTACTGCGATAAATTAACTAAAAATAAAAAGAGCGTATTTGCTATGAAGCAACTTTCTTTGTCTATCTGCTGTTCTTCATTCACCTCCAACACCAGAGGGTCTCTCAACTGGTAGGTCGAGGATTCGATCCCCAGCTCCTGCAGCAACATGTCCGATGTGTCCTTGGGTAAGACACTTAACCCCAAGTTGCTCCCACTGCTTTGTCGGCGGTGTATGAATATGTATGAATGGGATTAGTTCCTTCTGATGGTCTCACTATTGGCACCCACTGCCATCAGCGTGTGAATGGGTAGGTCTGACATGCCCATTCACACCCATTCCTCCCAAATGGTAAATGGACTTGGGCTTGTACAGCCCTTTTCTAGTCTTCTGACTACTCATTCAAACCTTTATTTAAGCCTTGAAAATCACTGAGGTTTCCCTCATTTACAATGATGTCGAGATACAGATAAAAAAAAAAAAAAAGGCACAAATAAAACAATAAAGACAGGTCAGGATAATTCTCATTACAAACAATTACACACTGTGGTAAAGTGGTTTGAGATCATTGTCTTAATCTGCCCAAGAGAAACAAGAGTGTCAATCTTGAGAGAGTGTTGTAAATTGTTCCACATTTTTGGAGCTTAGAAGCTAAAAGCGGATTTTCCAAGTTCAGAGTTAACCACGCGGGACTTGGAGCAATAGATAGTCAGTAGAGCGAGTGTGGTAGGGGCCGATGGTCCAGTTCAGAAGAGATGTTATATAAGATGGTGTACGTCCAATAACAGATTTATAAATAAAGACATACATGTGATTATCACTCAGAGCACTGGAGTTTGCAACATGTCCCTCCTAAATCGAGAATAAATCACATTTTTCTTCACCACCAGTTTATCTGAAGGTATCAAATGGCTACTTTTAGCTTCATCCGACCCTGCTTCCCTCCAACAAGTAAAATGTACACGAGCTGAATGAGAAAGCATTGCTTGACATAAACCTAGCCCTAATTCAAATGCTATGCATGCAAGTGATTTCCAGAAATGCCACATGAGGAAAAAAAGTGCATCATACAAATCATATCATTTATCCATTCATGCAGATCAAAAGCTGAGGTGATGAAAACTGGGTGAATTTAAAAAATGAAGAGATGAAATATGAAGTGATTTACTTCCTCCCTTGAGGGCCCTTTTCTGACATTATCAAATATTTGTGTGTGTGTTATGATGAATGAAAAGTATTCTAAAATCATTAACTGTGATTTTGACCTCAAACTAATCAAATCACTTAATTATTTATCAGGTTTATTTTTTTAATTCACATGCATTCCTCACCTCTGCTTTCCTCATCTAATCTTTGTTCCTTCCATCCTTCATACATATGATGCAGGTGACAATTTAAAGTAGAATCCATGCTAACAGGTAACTCTCACCTGGACTGACTGGTTTATAACCTGAGCGTTAAGGAAGACATTCACTGGATGTTGTCTGATCAGCGCTCGGAACTTTTCAGTACAACTAAAAGTCTCGTTTGGACACGTTGAACTCAGCAGCTGCAGTCACTAAAGCGTCGCAATCAGACGTCTGAATCTTCTCTGGTCTGATGCCTTCGAATCAAACAAGTCAACACAGACTGCAGTTTGATGTTTAACACCTTAAACCTGCAGGTAGACGTGTGTGTGTGTGTGTGTGTGTGTGTGTGTGTGTGTGTGTGTGTGTGTGTGTGTGTGTGTCTTACCTGTTGAATCCCAGACTCTCCCGTGTGCTTGTTAGTGGTTTAGTCCAAACAGCAGAGTGCCTCCCTCACCATCCACCTTCCATCTGCAACAAGTAAAAAGTAGATCCTGAGTTTAAGGAGGAGGAAAAGAAAATAACCCCCCCCCCCCCCCCTCCCCCGGCTCCTCCCCTCGACGGGTGCAAAGTTCAACTTCCTGGTGTGCAGGACGGAGCGGCACGCTGTCCAAGGGTTGATGTGAGTGCTGAGGAAAGTAAAAGGACAGGAGTGGGCTTATAATGGGATGTTCTCTGCAGCGGTTATTGTACACCTCGCTGGCTCAGGGAGCAGCACTGAGGAGACAAAGAAACTGGTTCTGCAACTTCACCAGATCAGAGCAGAGCAGCAGGAGCTTTCAATGAGTCAATGAATGAATGCACTTAACCCACTCACACAGACAAGGAGCTGCCGTGTAGCAACATGTACATGCAGCAGGGGAACATCAGGGCTGCTGTGTGGAGACATTGTTGCAGCCATTACGACATAAGTGTAGATGAAGGGTGTGCACCTTGGAAGGGAGTCAAATAAAAACTAATAGACTGTGAGTTGATTTAATATGTTTCACTGACAATCAGATGTAAATAACAAACATAGGCAGCAGGATTTCTGTGTGAAATTTCATGTTTGTTAATTTAAAAAAAAAAAGCAAACAGAGTTTAATGAAGCGGGAAACCGATCAATGAAATGTGAAACCAGCGACTACTATATGGAGTGGAACGTGCGAATGATCCAGATCCAGAACAACATCTCTGGGGTGAGGAGTCAAAATTTAAGAATGATTAAGGGCTGAGGCAACTTTTAAACTCAGTACTTTACAAAACAAGAACAAAAAGACAACGATGTCTTCTATTACTGAAATGAAATGATCTTAAAAGTTGAATTTCTACAAAAGAAAGAGAACTGTTTTCTGATTTTCATCAGCTCTAAAACTAAGTTATAAGACTGTTATTGGGGCGCAGTGGTTGGTGCGCGCCCCCCATGTATAGAGACTATAGTCCTCCAGGTGGGTGGCCCGGGTTCGGGTCCGACCTGTGGCTCATATCCCGCATGTCATTCCCCACTCTCTCTCTATCCACTGTCCTATCTCCATAAAGGCTCACAAAATAAGGCCAAAAAAAGCTGTTATTAATTTCATGATGTATTCATTTAAACTTTAATGTGCTGTATTGTTCATTTTTTAATAGATTCAATATATTTGTAGGTGTAAACTCTTGTATTTATTTATTTTATTAATACTTTACTTGCTCTTTTCTTTCGAGCTCTTGTAACATTTTAATTTCCCAATAGGGAACTAATAAAGATTAATTTTATTATATACACGAAGGTCCATATCATCATAAAACACAAAATATATATAATTAAATTGAAAGACAAAAATATCACAACAAGGAATAAAATCATTACAGCTATAAGTATGATTAAAAAGTATGAAGACAATTTATCCACCAGATTAAACACCTTGTGTCAGTGTGGGCTAATATATTAATAATCTACTCATTAATTAGACCATAAGGTGTTTAAGTACTGCATAAAACATATATTAAAACATAAACATGGCATATTAATACATTAAAAGCTATCGTCCTTTATGAAATATTTACTGATCTCACTCTCTTTATTGTGCGTGTAATTCCTCCTCCTGCCACTGACAGTGAGTGGCGCTGTGACTCACCGGGCTGATTATCAGTCCGTTTCATTCGTTGTCAGGGGAACAACTTCCGCTGCTTCCTGGTGTTTGCTAGCTGCATTTATTTTTTAAACTACAAATGAGGAATATTATTCCATATTCCGACAGAAAGCGACTGAAATGCACATTTTGTTTTAGATAATTGTTTCCGTGAGTTTATCGTTTTTTTGCTTGGTTGTTTTGGCGCTGACTGTTAGCTAAATTGAGCATTTAGCAGTTTGTAGGCTAACGAAAAGGACTACAGGACTACAGTAGTGACGTCCTGCTGTGTGGATAAGGACTTTTTATCCGGAGTTTTTTCTCTCTGTCAAACTTTGGCCTCTTGATATTAATATTTTATCATGAACATATCTTCCTTTTTAATACATTAGAGTCGGAAATCGTCTCTCTAATGTCCGCTGAAGATGCCCTTAGCTCCTGCTAATCAGTCTCAGTTGATTCGCTCGAGTCAGAAGGACGAATTTTATCAAACCTTCCTGAGAAACAACGCCAACGAAACTTTTCAGACTCTTGCTGGTGAGAAAACGACAAACTTTTTTTTTTTTTTCTTAAAGATGCGTACTTTACTTTTGCATGCTCTCCACTTGCTGTGCCCCTCACCTGTAGATCAAGATTCGTGTTCACCTGGGGGGGTTTCACCTGACATGTTAGGCTCGTGCATTACCTGACCAGTTAATGGGTTTCACAGTTAGTTGATAAAAGGGTTGTCATGATACTTAAATTTCGATACTGTACTAAATCAAATCAAACGATATCGATATCGATACCAGTGTTTTTATACAGCTGCAACAAAAAGTCACTGACTGACTGAACTCTCTTGTTTCGATTATCAAAAATTGCAGATACAAACGGTCATAATTGTACCAATAGACGTTCAATCAATCAATCAAACTTTATTTATATAGCACCTTTCAGACAAATTAAATTGCAGTTCAAAGTGCTTAACAAGAGTGCAGAAAAGTTATTGACAAAAAGTAGTTTATAAAATCATTGAGAGACCAATGCACACCAATAAGAATTAAAAATAAAATATATGTATAAAAATAAAATACGACACATAAAAGCAACAAGATATTAAAATAAATATATAAGAGGAAAATATTTAAAATTATAGTTGGATAAAAAGACAATACAGTAATGTTAAGATTTTAATTGATATAAAACACTATATAAAAGCCAGACTGAATAAATGAGTTTTAAGACTGCGTTTAAAAAATCTCGATATTCGTTGCCAACTTATTTTAGCAATTTAGACAGGTGTGCAGGTGTTTGTACGGTGGCCCTGAAGGTAAACTGCATGAGTATTTCATGAAAAAAATGTAGCCAGACATCCCAAAACATTTCACTTACTGCCAAAAAATATTTCAACTTCTATGAAAAGTACTATAACTTCTGCCAAAAAAAATATTTCAACTTCTATGAAAAGTACTATAACTTCTGCCAAAAAAAATATTTTACCTCCTGCAAACATATTTCATTATCTGCAACAATAATTTCAGGAACCAGAAAGGGTAAAGCTATACTAATTTATCTTAGGGCTTTTATGCCCCTACCTGGATAGGACAGTGGCAAGAGTGAGGAGAGAGAGGGAGGGATGACGTGCGGGAAAGGAGCCCCAGGTCAGACTTGAGCCGGGGCTTCCTGCTAGGAGGACTATAACATCAGTGCACATGTGGTGTGACCTACTCGCTAGACCATCTGTGCCCCGCACTATTTGTCCATTTATCACTCTTTGTATCATCATCGTAATGTTGAACAATGCTATCACACGTTGACTACTAGTCTTATGACACACAGACCTAGTTTGTGGTAAAGAGTAGCTGTGTGATGTTGAGATATAATAATCATGGTAATGTTATGCAGAGAGACAGGTGTGGAAGTTTAAGGTAAAAAGAAATGAGCTCCTTATCATCAAAATGAAAGCTTATTTTTGTTTGTTAAAGTAAAGAAGCAACTGTTTGCTCTTCTTGAACCACCTTGTCTTTGCATGAAATGTAACACCTGATGGTAATATTAAAGTTTGTTGAATTTATTTCTCTTTCTCTCTCTCTTTCTCTCTCTCTCTCTCTCTCTCTCTGTGTGTGTGTGTAGGATCGAAACGATGGCTGGACTGGAGGAGAGAGATAGAGCTGCTGTCAGACCTTGCATACTACGGTTTAACAACATTCTCAGGTACTTGTTGACAATAACCAGCAGGAAATCATATTCTCTTCACATGTGTTTTACTAGTTTTCTTTGGTTGAATCTTCTCTCCAGGTTTTCAAACTCTGGGAGAAGAGTATGTCAACATCGTCCAGGTGGATCCCACTAAACGTCGGATCCCGTCCCGGGCCAGACGAAGCCTCTTAGTCCTCTGTCACGCCTTCTTCCCTTACCTCCTGGACAAGGTCCTGATGTGCCTGGAGAACGAGCTAGAAGCTGGGCAGGAGAGCGCCGGTGGTGTCAGTCGGCGGCAGGCGGCGTCCTGGAGGTGGAGCTTGGAGTCGTGGCTGAAGAAGTGGATGCAGCACGCCGTGGGGCTGCTTTCAGAGCCGCAGAGGAAGGCGTGTGTGCCGGTGGTTTTTGTCCTCCAGCAGAGTCTGACCCTCCTCCACCGCCTGCATGTGGCGCTGTTCTACGTCAGCGGCTCCTTCTATCACCTGTCCAAGAGAGCGGCTGGTATCAGCTATGTAGGTGATCATTTACATGCTTCTCAAACATCGTACATACTAGATGATTAAACCCATCTTAAACATTGTTTCTAAAGAAGACATACATTTATGCAAATACATAAGTAGACCAAGTCGTACACTGACGTATTCAACCACGTCTGCATTCATCATTTGGAGGAAGACAGGTTATACACACATCACCTAGGTGCACACAATGGTGGCCAAAGAAAAAATGTTGAAACCAGATGTTTAATTGTGGTGTTTCAAATGGTGGAAAAGGTTTGCAGTTTTGCCTCTTTTGGCCTTAACTTTACAGAGCAAGCTGCTCGGTTTTAGTTTAAGTTTGCCTCTTTTTGTTATATTTATATTGAGGAAAGTGATATCGCTATAGTTATCGTTTGAGTACCCAGGTCTGTGTGTCATGCTAAAACTCCTGCAGTCTGAGCCAGGCTTTAGACCTCTCTTTGGAGTTACAGGATGTTTAAATCCCCTCCTCTTCAGTGGCTCAAAAAGTACCTGAAGAAGATCTCTGGCTGAACACTGTCATTTAATGAACTTATTTTGTAGCTTTGAGTTAGTGTGAGGGCACATCTGTCTTCTCTATCGCTCTAAACATCAGGAGACATGTCTGTAAGTAAAGGACCATGTGATCTGAACAGCTGTTGCTCCTTTGTCTCTGCCACTTTGCTGTCACGAGGCGATGGATGGCAGTTTGTTAAATATGTAGCGAGGGGGTTTTAGAGATTTGTCTGTAGGGCTGAACTTTGAGAAAACCCTGACATCATATTCTGAAGAATTTTCCGTGTTTTTTTTTCTGTTTGTGTGTTTAGCTGCGTGTGATTGGGCGGGACGGCGATGACGCGACCATCAGCAGCAGCTACCGGCTGTTGGGAGCCGTGTCCCTCCTCCAGCTGCTCATCACCGTGTGTCTGCAGCTCAACAACTTCCGGCAGAGACAGAGAGCCAGGCAAGAGTGGAAGCTCTACAGAAACCTCAGGTACTGAACCAGAACTAGACCCAGACCTGAAGACGAGGCTGTATTGATTCAAGAAGCTGTCGATGTAAACCACCATCTCTAGCTTGTCTTTTGGAGAATTTCCATGTTTCATCCTTGGTTGTATTTTTTACATATTTTGGGGTCTGAGTGAGTCATGAGGTCAAAATGTCACAGAGTGCTCCAGTACAAAGCTTAATCTGGCAGACCCCGAACCTGCAGGAATGGCATATTTTACGAAATAGAAATTCTGGCAGCATTACAGAAAAGATTTCTACAGAGATGAGATGTTTTTTATGAACAAGATGCATCTCTGAGACCGAAAACAGCGTGGACACTCACTTTACAGCCACCAGACTCCCAATGGAGGCAGAGCCAGACGGACAAAACAGAATTAGAAATACTTTATTCATCCTTTTTGGGGGAGGGGGGGAATTTTGGCATTACAATAGCTACAACGCAGAATGTAAAACCAAAATCTAAGCATTAAAAAAAGAAATATGCAAATGTCAAATATATTTACAATAAGAAACAACAATAGAATCAAGAAGAATAATTGGGTATAGGACGTTTGTGTCAGGAACATCCTGACACAAATCAGCCACGTTTCAGTGAAGCATGCTGCACTCCACTTAAAGAAGTTTTTAGATACTAATCAAACAGGAGTAATAAAGAAAAAGGAGCAGATTAAACATAAATAAGGAGCGACTCTAACAGGCAGTTAGTTTTAGGCCTCTGAGCCTGCAGCACAAACCTCTTTATAAGTTAACATTATGAAGGTCATTTTACTCCCTTTGTTTTCACCACCTGCGGTTAAATAAAGGAGCGCTTTAAGAACAAACGACATGCACAGGTAGAGTTTAACGCTGACTCTGTGAACTGTGTGTCTCCAGTCCTCAGCGCACACAGAGCTCCAGCTCCAGAGCAGCTCGCTGCATCCTCTGTCTGGAGGAGAGGAGACACTCCACCTCCACCCCCTGTGGACACCTCTTCTGCTGGGAGTGCATCACAGAGTGGTGCAACACCAAGGTCAGTCCGAGGTCACCACCCTCACAAATCATCCTGTTTTTGATCTGCTGTCGTTTCAGTGGGAAATATTCTGAGGAGACAGTTGAAACGCCTTTTACCCCAAACTATATAAAAATATGTTCAGAGGAAAATCCAGTTTTCTAGATTGTAAAAATTTATGAACCTTGGTGTGAATTTGTCCGCAGCTCTCAGTTTGTACTCCAACATAATGTGTGTGTGTGTGTGTGTGTTTGTTTCTTACAGGCGGAGTGTCCTCTGTGTCGGGAGAAGTTCCAGCCTCACAGACTGGTTTACCTCAGGAACTACAGCTAGACCTGCAGAGTCTGATCACACACACACACACACACACACACACACACACACACACACACACACACACACACACACACACACACACACACACACACACACACACACACACACACACACACACACACACACACACTTATGGAGACATAAACAGCCAACATACCTTTGTGCTCTTTGATTCTTTTTTCCCGTTTAATTACCTCTTCAGATGTCGAGGACAAGCTGTTGATAGAGAATAAACTTTTTGATTGTATCAGTCATTTAATGTAAATAATGGGTTTAACTTAATTAAGGATTTAATTAAAACACATGCTTGTAAAAATCTGTGTATTGGATCTGTTATCTGTTTAGTATTTAAGGAATGTGACAGATATTAAGATTTTTTTATAACCTCAGTGCCTACAGGTGATTATGTTTGATTCTAAGTAAGGTCTAGTAAAATGCATCAAGGTGAAGTTTAAGAAGAGAAGTAGGTCTCCTACTAGAGAGACGTCCCATCGCTCCGTGTTCACACTAACACAGAGCGGCTAAATTCCTTTAAGTGTCTGAGCTGAACGTGTAGACAGGTTTATCATTTGTTCTTTAAACACCTCAGGCTCCAAATATCTCCGGAGATCTCTGCACACTCCCTTAAACTCGCTTTAAAAATCCCAATCAGAGAAAGGAAACCTCCACTGTCTCCTCAAAGCTAGATGACGCTCTGCTGGTGATTGATGCATGGCTTCTTTTCCCAGATAAGCTCCGCCTCCTGAGGCCTGACAAAGTCTGTCAAAGAGTGTAAGAGAGTAAAGGTCACATATTCTCCTCCTCTTTTTTAAATAAGTCTCAGAGCTCCTAAAAACGTGTGTGAAGTTTCTTGTTCTAAATCCACTCTGATCCTGTATTTGATCATGCCTATAAACCCCTCTATTTCAGCCCTGCTCAGAACAGGCTGTTTCTGTGTCTGTACCTTTAAATATGTAAATGAGCTGCGTCTGACCATGCCCCCTCTCTGGAAGGGCTTGGGTGTCTCTGTGCTTTCTCGCTCCATGTCCTATTGTTTACGGTGAGAAGGCAGACTCAGAGGGTAGAACAAACACCTAGCTGTGGGAGTGTCACCCATCTGGGGGAGGGGCTACTGCCCTTTGTGATGTCATGAAGGGAAAATCTCCAAACGGCCTGTTTGAGCACACGTTTTCTGAAAAGTGGAGCAGACAAAAGACGGAGAGGATGGACTTTTCTCATCATTGGTGGGTTTGTAGACGGACTAGAGACACATATTAGAGTTAGAGGAACATGGTGAAGTGGATTTTACAGAATATGTCACCTTTAATTTAAAGGCAAAACTGTCATGATAGTGTTGGTCTTGTTTTGTTTTTTTTCCCAAAATGCATGTGTGAAAGCGTCTTTAGTTCGTCGGCAAAGGCTCATTCATTCAGATGTCTTCAGGCGCTTCAGGATACACACACACAGAAGGAAGGAAGGAGAACAAAAGTTGGCAGCACATTCACATTTTTTTTGTACAGATTTCTGTTGATGCTCTCCGGTGATATATGGTGGGGATGTCAGTCAAATGTCTGGGTCTATAATCAAAGGCTTTTAAACCTCCCAAAAGACAACAGCGCTACAGAAGGCTGCTGCTGTCCGGACGTCTCTGAGCGTCTCCACAGACCGGCTGTAAACACGCCCTCAGTGTGTGTTTAACATCTGCTCCTTGATGTTTAGTGATGTTTTATCTCGATAAAAAATCCTGTCAGTGAGATCTCAGATAGATAAACTCTGCAATCACATTTAGATTGAGGCTGATTTCTTGAATCTTTTTGCAAATTTTATCATCCTGGAGAAATGTTTTAAAATAGATGCAGAAGTGTCATTCAGTGCAACTTGGGTTCGAATCCGACCTGACTGACTGAACCTGTGAATATAAAGGTGAGAATGTTCTGAAGTCAGATAAGTGTTGACGGTGAGCACATCCTGCAGACTCGCCTGAAACTAGCAGATGTTCTTTTTAGGAACTTTTGGATCCAAAACTCAACAAATGAACAACTTTCTGGAGCTTCCTCTCGGCCCACGCCAGCTGACAGCACTCAGAAGAGTTTACATCCAAACCCTCAGTCACAACACGCTGGTGGCTGACTCTCTCTCTCTCTCCTGTTGACACGCAGGCCGTTCACTTTCTCTGCTGTCCTCTTGGATAATCAGGATTTCTCTCCATGGAGGGAAACTTCCTGACAGAGGGAGCAGGCAGATGCTGCCGGCTGAGCGCTGATCCCTCAGCTCAGTCAGGTCTGTTACAAACATGAGATGATGGATCTCAGCATCAACAGGGGGGCGTTCAGCGGTGTCAAATGTTCAATTACACCCTGAAAATATGAAAACTTTTTATTCTACTTTCTACCATTGTCTTCTGAAGTTGTCTCAATTTGTGATATTTTCTGATAACTATACCAGGTGTTTTAAAATGACAGAATCTCCGTTATTTGAACGATTGATCGTGTCGAAAGGAGCTGAAGCTTTAAACTATTTAAAGATTTCTAGTCATTTTCAACCCAAAGCTGCTACATGCGAGAGATTCAAATTCACAGGTCGGCAAATTCTGACGTTTCTTGCTTTATTTTTGTGTCTTTTAAAAATATAGAAACAACAGTTATGTCTCTTACAAACAGAGAGCAGTGGAGGTGACACTGTCTAAAATGCACAAAGATTCTTGGATACCAAAACGTTGTTGGAGTATTTGTGTGATTCAGACCAATCGCCTGCAGGTTTGGGTGATTCTAAAAAGGTATCAAGAAGATTTACTTTATTGATTGAAATTTCAGTTTTTACACTCTGTAGTCATGAACACACACATAGGCTGAAGTATATATATACAGACATGCACACAAACAGGATCTTATGAACATGCATTAAGGAAGAGATGTCAGAGTGACGGACCACAGCGGGCGCTGTTGAGCTGATGGTGGGGAGGGGGTTTGGTGCCTTGCTCAAGGGCACCTCGGCAGTGCTTGGTCTGCACTGGGAGTTGAACCGGCGACCCTCTGGTTGCCAACCAGAGCTGTCGATGGTTTAAACTGTAGAAGAGCTCCATCTAGTGGACAGAAACAGAACAAGTCTGTGAAACACAAACATGGATTATTTTTGTTTTGCTGCAAATATTTCAGCGTTGGCTTGCATCCATTAGAACAGGGGTTCCCGAACTTTTTGACCCCTCGATCCCTGAAATAGGGATCGAGGGGTGTTTTCTATGTTTTCGGATGGAATCTTGCAACCCCCCTCTCAGTGTCCTGTGATCCACCAGGGGGTCCCAACCCTCACTTTGGGAACCACTGCATTACAATGTATCTATTAGTGAAACAAAATACATCAAATAAAAAGTCATGTAACTGATATTTATGGATGAAATGAGCTCAGAGTGACCAGAAAAAAGATCATTCCTGCACCTGAGCAGCTCTCTTAATGGCTAAGATGCTTTGTGAATAACTTTACAAAGATCTCGTCCAAATTTTTAGGAGAAATTCATAGAAAATGTCCTGATTCTAAGAATGTTCTTATAATTTTGTCACAAATGAGCAACACTTAGTACTAAGGAGGCTTTGTGAATACAGCCCCTGTTTCCCAACACGAGTCAGAGCTGTGAAGAGGAAGTTTTAAAATCTTGATTTCTCTTTATTTCTCAAACAGCTTGAAGCGAGGCTGCACGTTCCTCTACAAGACTAAATGATCATCTGAAGGTTTTTAATGTAATGTTCAAAGTCTCTGAGATGTAATTAGTATGTATCTCAGTTCAGGCGGTGACCATCTTCTTCATTTTCTGTTTCCATATATCCAGGCGACGATGAGCAAAGTGTTTCCTGACACCACGTACACCAGCATGGTGGTCCAGAAAGCAAACAGGTACAGCGTCCTGTCACAGTGTGGACCTGCAGCCTCCACATGAAGTCTCTGTGCTGCGTTCAGGTGCTCTCTGTTTGTCTGAGTGCTGCTGTTCCTATTGAGGGATAAACTCTGAATGAGCTGCATTAAAGTCTGGTTGTTGTTGTTGTTGGTCTTCCCGGTCAGGGTGAGGTTTGAATGGCTCTGATTCAGATTCTGATCTGAGGAGGAGTCAGGCTCGTTGTCAGCTGCAGACGGAGTAAAGATGCTGCTGTTTGAGCTCTTGGTGTAGTTAGGGGGATACATAGAATAAATCAGGTAACTACCTGTGGAGGGAAAGAGACGAATAAATGCATCTGAAGACAAAACAATCATGTCATCGAGAGAATGGAAAAAGTTTGTAAAATCTGCAACAGATATGGAACTTGATTTTCCTCTTTAATTCCACAACCAAAAAATCTAAATTATGCAGAGTTGCATCATTCCCTCAAACAGGGATAGTCACCTGCTGTGAGGTGCATGTATGCCAGCCAATTCATCAGTTTCAGGGACAGTCCTCCTGAGATTCTCTTGACATTTTCAGGAGTTCTGCGCATATGTGAAAATAGTTTAAGACTTTGCAGCCAGTGAAGCTGCCCCCTGCTGGCCTTTAGAAAGAATACAGATTGAGGGTTTTCTGCAAGGACTTCTCATTTGTAGCAAGAGGCTTTAGGTCCTCTTCTTCTTCTGTCTGTGATGTCTGAGAATGATAGTGATGCAGAGAGTCTCCAGCCTCACCGTAGAGGATCCATACGAAGGCGAACAGGACCAGGCTGAGGAGGCACACAGTCCAGATCCGACTGTGCGGTGCAGCCGGACAGACGAGCTTGTGCAGAGCTAGACCCATCAGCAGCACGGCCACGATCCCACACACTATCAAATACACGGGGATAAGTGGTGCAGCTGGACACTTGCGCAGGTACACCACACCTGTTCACACAGAGCAAAGAACACTGACTGCAGAGCTGATACTGGAAAATAAAGCTTACATTATTCATGCCCAAATAGACTTACAAGACACTGTCACTAATATTAGTAAAAAGGTCTTAAAGGTCCAATCAGTGAGATGTGTAGAGAGTGAAATGATAAAGTGAGCTTACTATCTGATCAGACATTAAGGAAACATGTTGAAGTGCTTGCTTCTCTGACAACAATGCAGCAGCCAGTATGTCCTCCTTCTAACTTTAGATTCTGCTCCTGAATGCTCTGGATTTGTTTGGACCAGAGAAGGTAGGCGCTTTTAAGATAAACCCCCACGCGGCCGTTTTGGACGCCCCTCGGTTTGTCAGATATGAGAGCAGTTATGAGGTCAAACCAACAGGTGTTGCAGTGATGGAAGCGGGCAAGAGAAGTGGTTCAGATAGAAGTGATTGTACCCGACCTAAAAAGCCTCTGCATGTTTCTAATAAGCTCCACGAGCAGAAACGTGCTCAAACTAGGATCAATATTGGAGATGCTTTTGAAAAATGGAGAGAGGTTAGAACACAGAAAGGTTTACAGACCCATGCAGAGCTGGATAAACACTGAAGCTTCAGTGTCCACCACATGGTGACCTGTGTGAGCATCCACTCTAGAGAGGAGGGGGGGGGGGGGGGACAGCTCTCTACAATGTTTAGAATTTGGACTGCAGTACCCATTTTAAACACTAGGGGTCAGAGTTACATACTGCTCCTTTAATTTACATTTTAAAAACCTTTTAGATGTTTAAAAAAGGGCCTCACTTACCTACAGTTATCTCAGCGATCGGGAAAACTAAAAGGAGGAGAGAGGTGCATCCTGAAGGAGGAAATACAGATCAGGATTTAGATTCAATGTTTAAATATGTAGCTCTACTTTCTGGGGGTCATTATATGAAATAACTTACCTGCAATTATCACAGTAGCACTTAAAAAGTTACACAAACAGACGTAGCGGAGGTGTGGCGACATTTTGTCCAGGCTGAAAGAGAAAGAGGTATGCTCCATCAGGACAGGTGAACACAGAACGAGTCAGTTTGATCCTTTATTTGTTAATGAGATAAAAAATAAAAAGAAGAGTTAAATGTGAGGAGTATCTCACCGTCCGTCTTCTCTCTGATCTGTTGAAGTAACTGAGTGTCAACTTCAAGGTTGTTGGCCAACTCTGCATGTCTCAACTCTTCAGTGTGTCGGTAAAGAAACACCCCAGGAGGGAGCATGTAAGACAGGATTTTCCCCTGTTGAGTCAATATCACAATATTACTGCAATACTTCTACAACTGTTGAAATGATGCTAAGTGAAAGGAAGCACAAAAACTTCACATCCTGAGAATCCTCACAGGGCTTAAAAAAAATCCTTGCAAGGATTTTTAACTTCTGAGTGATTGAGGAACTTTCTCAGGTCGACTCTGAGCGAGCAAGAAACTTTCATCTAAGTGAGGAGGCGTGGTCGACCCCGTTGCTAGGTAACATAGGAGGCGGACACATCTGGCTGCAGATGTTCTCCCTGATGTGTTGATGATTGTGAGCAAGCTTGATGAATATTTACTGTTTACATTTTTCCTTTTTTTTTTTTTAAATCTTTTGATGTTTATAATAATGTGTCTTTATTATATCTGTGTTATATCTGCTTTATTATATTCCGGTTGAGAGACAACCGACTTTACCACTGAGCCACAGCCGTCCTGACAAACAACACAAATCAACACATGTCATCATATTTCCTCAACATACTGGCTTTCATTGTGTTTGAAAATATCACGTTTGATTTAGATTCTTTGGTTTCTCTGTTGACATTGTTCCTTTAATTGGATGTTTTACCCTTAAAATAAAAACAAAGCATAGCACCCAAAGTCCAGAAGTCCATCATGATATGAAGTGTGTGTGTGTGTGTGTGTGTGTGTGTGTGTGTGTGTGTGTGTGTGTCAGGATTGAGGTCAGTGTGTTTTTTTATGTTGTTATAAGGGAGTGTTTTATTCTCCTGACCTCTGTCCTGCAGGATCTTTAAAACACTGAAGTCTTCTTTATTTCTGCCACATGCGCACTCCTGATTTTGATAGGAGAGGACATTAAGCAGTCCTCTGATCCTCTTCCCACTTCCTCTCCAAGCACCCCCCACCCCCCCCACACACGCGCACCAGCTGAGCAGCGGATCACATGACGGCTCGTCGACACACTCAGTACCCGCAGAGTGAGCTCTGCTGCCGGGGTCCGCTCTCTACTTCTGCACGGTCTCAGGGTAACAGGAACCAGAAGGTAAACACAGTTTTATTTACAGTCTGTCTCTGCTCCGTTTTCTCTCTCAGCTGATAAAAATAAAAACTGAATCCTAACGACAGGCTGCTCCGTTTCCGTTACACAATGTGCACCGTCAGCAGGATTAGTTTTCCACGCAGCTTCATCAACATCACACATGATGCATGTGCAGGTTATGGTTAGAAAACTGAGAAAAAGCAGCCTGATTATTAATGTTTCTGATTTTTAAAGATGCACTAAGTTAGTGCAGTCACATGATGGTTATCCGGTTTAACGTCCAGCCTTCAATGTTAAAGTTGAATCCAATAAACACATTCAGAACTGTTTATTTCTCCCTGGAGGAGTCAGCTGATTTCATCATTCATCCAACTGAAAGAAGTCAAAATGACAAAATATTCGATTGTAGGTGTGTTGTAGGTCCAGGGAAATCTTAATGTGATGTATTAAAGTCAGAATTCAGATTATGGAGAATTATGCACAGAGTCATTTTACATCACATGCCTGAGTATGAACATATAAAGTATAGGAAGTGTTTTTTGTCAAAGCCAGTTTCGATTCTAGAGTCTGTTGGGGGCCTAGGAAAATAATTTGTCGGCCCCTCCCACCAGCCTTCATCACCATCATGCCTGCCAGTGTCCGACTCTTACTCCTTTTTCTTCCTCTTTCCTTTTTTCCTCTCCTGCTGTATCAATGGACAATTCCTCTTCATTTTCCTTCAGAGAGTTTCTTTCACAAACTTTGGTTTTCACAGAAACAATGCTGCTACGCCGAGCGGGGCAAGGAGAGTGAGTGCTGTCAGACAAGGGCCCCTTAGGGAGTTTTCATACTGTCATTGGAAAATTTGCACATTTTGAGCCACTGCTGTAGTGTCAATTTTGTCAGCCCTCGAGGCCCCCCACTGAGCAGCTGCCTGTCTTGCCTGTGGACAAGCAGCGCCTCTGTGTGGGGGTCCCAGGCAAAAATCCCTTGGGGGGCCTCTAACCAGCGTTCAATACCATCATGTCTGCCAGCGTCCAGACGCTTCATCCTGTTACTATTTTATCCGATATCTTTGTTCCCTCCTGTAGACGGATTATTCCTGTCCAATGGGGCCTCTTTAGGAGGGTTTTCTACTGTCGTTGCACATTTTGGGCTCCTCCTGCTTTGGTTTGAGTTTGTGAGACGATAATAACCTCCATCAGAACTTTTATTAGAAACTTTATTCCTGTTGTTTATTTGGTCAGGAGGAATGTCTGCGGTGACGCTGAACGAGTGGAGAGCGAGGATTCGCACAGAGCTGGACAGCGTGGTCGACTTCTGGCTGAAATACTCTCACGACACTGTTCATGGGTAATGTAGTCTCTCTTCAATGTTAGGACTCTCGACAAGCTCGAAAAACTGTTTTACACATCACATTCAGACGGCGGTGAGCTCACGCTCTGGATGTGAAGGGTCAGTTCTGTAACTGAGCGCTGTGTGTCAGCAGTTTAGAATTAGAGATATGTATGTGTGTGAGTCTGTTTCCTGTTGATCATCTGAATGTCTGTTTCCTGTTTCAGAGGCTTCTTCACGTGCCTGGGGAAGGACGGGACGGTTTACGATGAGCTGAAGTACGTCTGGCTGCAGGGGAGACAGGTTCGACTCTTCAGTGTGACTTTAACTGAAGTCGTAGTTTTTCCTGATCAACAAACAAAATTCAAACACTGAGGCGGACAGGAAGTGGATCTTACAGAATCACGGTATCACACATGATGGTGTCCGTTTGTTCTCTTCTCTTTCTGCGTCCTAACTACCTGCTCAAATATGAAACTTTAATTGGTTCACAAACGCACCGTTTCCACCAAGCGGTCCGGTTTGGTACTATAAACCCTGATCTTGCTTGCTTTTCCACAAACAACCTTACTGTACTCTGGCCAGTGTAGCCAGCCGATAAGTTCAATGAAGAAGAAGAACGAGACACAGCTAACAAAGGGCGACAACGGAGGACGCCCGGCAGAGGTCGTCACCTCCGAGGTCATCTGTGGGGCGGAGCTTCGTGTTGACAAAAGTCACAGAACACATCAACAGCACTGAAATGAACCACTGGATATTTAAAGATGGTGCGTTTTGTGTTTGTCCTTTATTACAGCAGTCATACTGCAGCGTGTCTAGCTCAGTGGTTCCCAAAATGTGGGCTGCGGCCCCCTGTTGGGCTGTGTGGGTACTGCAGGCGGGCAGCGAAAAGCCCTCCACCAATTAAAATATAAAAGATAAAAGAAATAAAAATAAAAGAAATATCACAATAATGATGATTTACCATGAGTCAACCCTTTAAGGGATTAGTAAGGCCTGTCATGACTATTCATGGACATATTGTTTAGTAAACTTTTGTGTCTATCTTGCCATAATATCATGTTGTAATGTCCAATAATTTTACCGTTACTGAAAGTTATAGATGTAGTCATAAAAAAAAAATTATAATGGGCCCCGGAGTAATTTTGTATTTCAAAGCGGGCCGCGGCAGTCTTAAGTTTGGGAAAGGCTGCTCTAGCTCCTGTTTAGGGTCAGATTGGTACGCTTGGCACCCCAACAGAAAAGTAGCAAGAAAGAAGGACGACAAGGATCGGTTATTTTGGTTTGACTAACAACTTCTGACAGTGGAAACGTGCAGAAAATGCGTAGCATAGCGAGCGGAACTGAACCGGACTGCTTATTGGAAACACAGCTAAACTGCACAGTTCAAATGTAGCCACACATCTTAACAAAATACCAACATACTTGAAAATGTTAAATTTGTGCTAATAGATGGAACTTTGTGCCTCGTGTCTCTCGCAGGTGTGGATGTATTGTCGTCTGTACAGAACCATGGATCGATTCCACAGGCCCGACATCCTAGAAGCAGCAAAAGCCGGTGAGTGTGAACGTGACGCAGGACGATGACTGACGCAGTGAGACGGAACAAAGAGAGCAGTGTTCAGTTAGGAAGTCTGTGATGGTGAGGGAAAAGAGCGTCTTCTGTTTAGTCACGGCTGCATCGTTTGAGGATTTTAAAATAGCTTTTACCGTTAAAGCCTGAGTGAGTGAGGAGAAGGTAAATAACACCTCCAATAGAACAAAAGACTCTTTTATAGACCAGAGATACATGCACATTTTTACATTTTGTATATAGATTAATTTAGTTTGATAGCAAAAATCTGCAGCCTGTTTGTTTAATGAAATCTGCTCAATAAGGAGCAGACCAAAAGCATAATCTGCAGGGCTTTGAAAACTTCCTGAATCCTCCATCACTAAAGAGTACGACCCAGCGCCCCTGCTGCCTGTGCCTGACCCACTCTCTTTCTAACAGCTGAGCCGGAAGACGAGCCCAGCATCCTGAACCTTCAAGACCACAACCCAAACAGCGTTTCAGATGTTTCATGTGACATAGCTACACCTGAGCTTATCGATTCTGACGAGTCTTCAGCTGACTGTGAGACAGAACTACAGATGTGTTTTTGTGTGCTCTCACACATTAACCCTCGACTGTGTCTGTCCAACAGATGGTGCAGCGCAGTGTTGTTTTCTGAAGTGATTATTGACAGCCATGATGGCCGTGTTGTCTCTGCTCTGTCTGATAATCATTACAGACCTGCAGCAAAGTGCTCAACAAATCGCCACTGATCCGCAAACTTCCACATGGTCAGGTTCTAAGAAAAAAACAAGCATTCAGTTTAACCAGCGTTTAATTATTAATGGAAGCTTTTAGAAAGGGTGTTACAGGAAAAAAACACAAGTAAAAAGACAAATAAAAGCACAAAGACGAACCAAACTAAGATCTGGTGTTGTTCATCTTTTACATTTTGTTTTTTTAGATTTAATTTGGGGATTTTTGAGCCTTTATAGTAAAGACAGGACCGTGGATAGATCTGGAAATCAGAGAGAGAGAGCGAGAGAGAGAGTGGGGAATGACATGCAGGAAAGGAGCCACAGGTGGGATTTGAACCTAGGCCACCCGCTTGGAGGACTACAGCCTCTGTACATGGGGGGTGCGCACTAACCACTAGGCTACCAGTGCCCCAGCATTTTTCCCATTTAAGGAAAATTCAAAAATGTTGGATTTCTAAACCCAAACTGTAGATTAGATTTGTTTTTAGACTCAATTATCGGTCAGAGGTTTTTTATTTTTTTTTGTCAGCCCTGAAACAAAACAACGTGCTGTTCCTCCCTCACCTCTATGTAACACCTCTAACATGTTTATTCTGTCATTGCTGATATAAATAAGTCTAACTATTTGTAATATTTGATTTTGTGTTTGTCTCTCAGGAGGATCCTTCCTCAGAAAGTACGCCCGTGTCTCCGGCAGCGGCAGCAACCCGTGGAAATGTGCCTTCTGTTTAACCAGAGACGGTCGAGCAGTGAAAATTCAGAGGACGATTTTCAGCGAGTGTTTCTACATCATGGCCATGGACGAGCTGAGCCGGGTCACCGAGGACAAGGACATGCAGGTACACACATGACTATATCTAGTTATTCGCTCTGCTTGGCCTCTGATATTCAGACTGCTGTCTGGTGAATAGTTATCGTCCTTACTGTGCACTTTTTTGCACCATCAGGCCAATTTTTCACATTTAACCATCCTGAGGGACATGGTAATAAAAGTCTGAATCCCTAAAAAGCTCCAGTCTGATACAAAAGTCTCCATCACTTGACAAAATCTGTAAGCAGTTGGTACTTTGCCGCATTTTTGATTTGCAAAAAGGGATCTGTTTGGATTTCTGCTGACGGTGCATGAACAGAAAAACATGCTGAGAGTCACCAAACCTTTTTTGTGCACATTTGGATCCTAGTTCCTCAAAAGAAGTCCTAGATTTTAGTGTGTATGTTCAGAGAAGACGGCATCGACCTCAATCAGCCTCAGCACTCTTCGTTGCTCCCCGTAAGGAGTCCCGCTGGTTCCTGTATTTAGACGATGAGAGAAGTGAAGAATAAAAAAACAGAGGGGTTTGGGGAGGGGAGGGATGTGAATACAGAGTCAGAGGAGTGAGAGCGAGTACGACGTGCTTAAATATGTTTGAAATGGAAACTGGTAGTGTTTGTTTGTTATTCAAAAAACGATCTAAAGATTCATCCTCTTGGGACAGGAAATAAACAAAACTTGGCAATCCATCCAATCAAAATGATGGACAGTTTAACAAACTGACCCCCCTCTGCCCGGCCCGGCCCGGCTCGGCCTCTGACCTCGTTGTGCTGGAGGTTTTGTGTCTTGGTAAACATACCGTCTCTGCTCACTAACTCGCACAGCGTTGTAAACACACACACTCTGACCGGCCGCTCTCTGTCCTAATGTTCTGCAGCTGGAGGCGGAGCAGATGATGGAGCAGCTGATCTTCTGGGTTCGGGAGGACTCGTCGGGTCTGGGCCGGCCGCAACTCCCCGGAGACGTTCCCACCAACAGCATGGCGGTTCCCATGATGCTCCTGTGCCTGGTGCAGCAGCTGACTGAAGGGCGGGGGCCGGAGGCGGAGCTGAAGTACAAAGAGCTGAGCAGCTGGTGTGTGGAACAGATCCTACAACATGTCCAGGTGCGTTCAGGTAACACACGTCTTTTTCTGTATGGTTAGCGCGACCCTGCCAGGGTGCCACAGGGGTGTTCAGGTAACACACATCTAAATCAAACGTATCTTAAGGTCAAGTCGGTAAGTTAGGCATTTAATTCTTTCCAGAGTTTCCAAGTTTTTGTTCCAACCTGAGCATTCATTTACATTTTCCAACTTGGAAACTTGTTTTTCCGATGTGTAGAACAACACATGAAGACATTACAAACAAACATTAAATACACAGACAATCAGAGGAGAACGAGACGCAGGCGAGAACTATCAGGGTGAGGCGGGAAAACATGAGGAGCTACAAAATAAAACAGGAACTGACAATAATACTGAAATCATTTGACAAAACAAGAATCGACCTGTGACAGGCTGAGTCACAAAACTCCTGAAAATGTCCTAAAATCTTTAGGGCGAGCTGCATGTGTGACCACGAACTGCCAAATTCCCGCCCAAATGAAGTGAATTGTTTCCGGTGTCTTCTGTGATCAAAGATTCTGAATATAAAACTTTCGTCTTCTGTAACTCGACACAGAGAGACGGGACGGCTATCTTAGAGAACGTATCGGTGGAGGGAGGAGAGATACCGGGCTGCCAGGGCCGCCTGCAGAACCCAGGTACACACACACACACACACACTGACACACACACACACACACACTGACACACACACACACACACACACTGACACACACACACACACTGACACACACACACACACACACTGACACACACACACACACACACACACACACACACACAGGGGAGGCTTGTTTTCTTTTTCCTGTTCATGATGCCTACCTCGACGTTTCCCCTCTTCCCTCCGGTCTCGCTCTCACACTGACTCAGGCCACGCTCTGGAGGCCGGCTGGTTCCTGCTGCAGGTCAGCGCACAGCAAGGGGATGGCGAGCTCCAGCAGACCGCCATCAACAAGTTCGTGGAGCTTCCTTATGAGTGCGGCTGGGATAAAGAGCACGGAGGCCTCTTGTACTTCCTGGATGTGGACGGTCACTGCCCCACGCAGGTGAGAACTCACCGTGTTTAGATACTAAGACTGAGACAGGAGCTACTGTCCGTCATGATACCAGAGTGTTTATCTTGTGAAAATCAAACAATCAGGATTTCTGTTTCCACATCACAGCAACACAAATAGAAGCCCTGGGCATCCAGTGTCGGGTCATTTCTGTTGTTATTTTATTTTATTTTATTTTATTTTATTTTACTTTATTTTACTTTATTTTATTTTATTTTATTTTATTTTATTTTTTTATTTTTTTATTTTTTTTAAGATTTTATTTTTTAAAGATTTATTTTATTTTTTGTGTTGAGACTCATGTCTCAAGCGGTAGGCCCCGGTTCGTTTCCACCCGTGGCCTCTTTCCGCATGTCATTCCCCGCTCTCTCTCCCTGGTTTCCGACTCTATCCACTGTCCTATCTCTGCATTAAAGGCACGCAAAAGCCCAAAAAAGAAATCTTTAAAAATATTTCATGACTCAAAATCTGAAGTTTGTTAAGCTTAGCTACGACTTAATTGATCCTTGAGTAAAAGTAACAAAGTCTGGAACATTTTGAAATCCTTAAGCAGACTGCAGTGTGATATATCCCTGGTGTGTTTTCTTGCTCAGTTGGAGTGGAGCATGAAGCTGTGGTGGCCTCACTGTGAAGCTCTCATCGCCTTCCTGATGGCCTACAAACAAACCAAGAGGCCGGAGCTGCTCCAGAGATTCTCTCAACTTTATGAATACACCTTCAGTCACGTGAGTTTCTGTTTCATCTCATTTGTTTTTTCTTGTGTGATGGGCCACAGTTAGAGCACAGAGCTGACAGCGAGCACTCTGGGTAATAATCGTAGATGTTTTTGCAGCGTGCTTCAGAAACACGTCTCTGCTCCTTTGAAAACACACATTTGATCTGTTCTTCTCTGACTGTGTTGCAGTTTCCTGATCCTGAGGGGGGCGAGTGGTTTGGATATTTGACACAAGCAGGGAAAGTAGCTCTGGATTTCAAAGGAGGCCCCTTTAAAGGTAAGAACTCACCTGATCTACATGAAGGATTCACTGAATCATCTCAGGGTGTTTCAGTCCGTTTTGATCGTTATAATTTAACAGGAACAGAGATCTTTAATAAACCGAGATTCAGAACCAAATCGAGGGAACGTTGTTTTACTGTAAAAGGAAAAATTTCCTTTTACAGTAATCAAAATCCAACATGATATTTAAAAGAAAAATTAAAGCCAGTTTGTTGAATAAATATGAGGAAATATGTCAATGAGATGTACTGTTCTGTTTCGTGATGCTGTCACAAAAATGTGTTGTGACATGCTTTGTACGGTGTAAAATGAATTGTTAACGAGGACCTATGATGGGCTGCCAGTGGCTGTGTTTGCATGCTGCCAATTTATTTTTATTTTTATTGTTTTTGAATTAAGTGGTTTTAAAAAAAAATAATTAATCCTTTGTGAAAGAGGGGCAGATATTATAAGATTATTCTTCTTTCTGCTCCTTTTCATTCAAAATTTGAGATTTTATGTTCGTTTGTTTTTCTTAACTTTATTGTTTGTTTGAATGAAATAAATAAGATAAATAAATCATGAAGACATGTCTTTGTAAAAATCAAACGAGAGCGAGATTTATGTGAACAAGCAGACACGGTCGCTTTATATTTTATTATTTTTTGCTGTGCTGCTTGTCCTTTTATTAGGATGATATATAAACAAATAAAACAACCAACGAGTTCATTAACTTATTAATGAGGAGAGGAACACAGGTTAGCCTACACCTGGTGTGGTTTTTAGCTCCCTCTCTTCAGCCTTCATAACAGTTGTGTTTTTGACTTTCTGCCTGTGGGTCTAAAATCTGTGATGGTCTCCTCTCCTTCAGGTCTCTTTCACGTCCCTCGCTGCCTCTACATGTGTGAGCGTCTTCTGGATGAGCTGCTGGCTAACGACGAGTGACGCTCTGACATGGAGGTTATAAAAATAATGATCTCATCTGAATCTGTTCCATGGGTAAAAAAAGCATAATTGCACTAATTCTCAAACATTCATTCACTGGGAGACGTTTGTTAAAAGCGACATTACACCATCAAACTGTCCGTCAGTGGCTCTCTGTATCATGTAATCTTTGTGAGTCTTATTTTTTTTTATCTTTGCGCTCACCTGACGTCCTGCTCGTTGACTGAAAGTTCAAATTAGAAGAGACAAGACACAAGAGACGTAAGCCATTTTCACATCTGCACTCCTGGAAATGTCTAGAGTATTTCTCTCCTGATGTTTGTTCACACATGCACCTCACAACAGGAGACTAACCCTGTCCGATGGGCGTGGGTGAGGGGGGTGGGGGTGGGGGTTACCTAAGGCTGGACATAAAGCTGGAGGAGAAACTCTGGGTGAAGTCAGAGAGAAACATTCAGCTGTTTATGTTCATGCAGCTCCTCCTGAAAACTTCAGGAGTTTTTCAGGAGTTTTGTGCAGGTGTGAAGAAGGCTTTAGAATATCCTCATATAAGAGTCCTTAATCAGAGGTGATAAATATTCTATCTCTTGTCAGTTTAGATTTCCTGCTTTATTTGGCCGGGTGTCTGTGAACGATTAAAGGAGACCCTGACAGACAAAAGGAGAATCTACAAACTCCACACACACACAAACTATTTAACACGCATTGAGAACTGAGGGACTTTGTTGTTGTGAGGTGATCGGTTCAATTCCCAAAGCGCTCTCCTTTGCTCTCTCACTACAAAAAGGAAGCAAATGTTTTCTTGTTTTATATCTCAATGTGCCTTTAAGCAGCACCCTGAGCCTTTTAAAGAGCGTGGATCTTCACATCCGATGCATTCCATTTTGTTATTTGCTATCAAAGGGAAAAATTAAAGCTGCTTAGTGTTCATGATGCTTGGCATGTGCAGACTTAAGTGCAGCGTACGTTGTACGCTTGTATAGAATAGTGATCGGCTGTCGTGCCTCAGTACACACTGCGCGGCTAACAACGCACAATCAAGCCAAAATTCAGCCTGAATGCAAATCTGTTGTACGACCTTGGCTGGAATCGTACAGTGACCGCCCGGCTTTAGTGACATGCTTGGCATGTGCAGACTAACATTACAGTAGATTTTATTAATGCTTTCTTATATTATAGCTGATAGTACGTGTAATGTGATGATAACAATTGTTTTATGATTTATTTTGTCATTAAACAATCAAGTATATATAAATATGTCAGATAATCAAAATACTTTTTAACCCTCTTGTAAAGCTGCAGCTTCCAGAAGCAGAATTTGACTAATAAAACATATTATCGAACTGTTTGACTCTCTGTGTGATATTTGTTCCTCTGGGTTATCTCAAACAATGTTTCTGATATTATTTGGTTTATTTAATTAATGTATTATAACAAATTAAATCGTGGCCATGCAGAGGCTTATTCTCACATGAACTAAATAAATGATATCAAGGAGGTGTTGTGGTGCCATGTGAAGGTCGGCTTTAACTTTAAGTCGCCACCAGGGGTCACTGTTGTTTGAGTTTGAAGCTCGAGGCTACACTCTAGAGCTGCTCAAGTGGAAGAAAGGTCCAGAAAGAAACACGGCTTCACCTGCTCATCACTACGACGACAACACACCTCTAATATATTATCTGTTCAGTCTTTGTCGTCTCGAGGGAGAAAAGAGAAATGAAACAAAAACACTCCAGAGCGGATACGGAAATTGATGTATTTGAGCGGAAGTTGGCGGAGAAGGAGCGTTCAAGAGCGTCACGGTTTGTAAACGCTTCAAACGTGTAAATGTCTGCTGTAAAAAAACGGGCTGTTTTGAATGGGTATGTATGTGACTTCCGGTGAGTCTGCAGCCAGCCTCTAGCGGACCCTCGACGAACTGCAGGATCGTTCCCTTCAGCATCAGTTTCTCTTTTCAACACCGGATGTTGCTGCTTGTCTTGGACGCAGCCTGTGGAACAAACCGGATGTTTTCTGAACAGAAACGGAAGCGGAGAGTTTGAGCGCCGGAGCTTTTTATCTATTTTTAAATATTTGTGCGAATGAAAAACTGGTTATTTAACGGAGGAGGGATCAGGGAGATGCAGCCTCTCGTTATACGTACAGGACGTGAAACGCGGAAATAAGTTACGTAATATGACGTAAACGGCGACTCTTCCCGTGCACAGTTAGCATGTTCATTATTATTATTCTGTAACACGTTTCATCGTCTTTACGTTTCTCACGGAAGATGTTTCCAGCAGCTAAAGAGCAGGAGGCTGTTAGCAGGTATGAAGAGTCTTAATATATACATCAGTAATGTTTGAGATGTTAGACTGAGCCAATCAAAAGCCTGTACTTTATAAAAGTGACTGAATATCCTCATTTTAAACTGAGGACGTAGAAATGATCAAACTTCTGTTTGTACATCATCAACTGTCAGGGCCGTATTTATTTATTTAGAGTACAAAGGGCAAACACAGGACCCCCAAATCCCCCCTTTAACAAGAAATATTGTGTTCCTTTATTCAGTTTAAAGTGTGTAAAATCTGCCACCAGGGGGCTGTCAATCAAATCAATAAGAGAAGATGACGCAGAGGCTGGCGGGGAATCATGGGAGTGTTGACCGTAGTCATGACGACCGGGCGCAACCCACAGAAAGTGTTTACCAACGAGCTAATCGGAGTATAATTCACGTGACGTTTTTTATCACAGCAGAACAAACAGCAACAGAACAGCAGCTTTCTGTAGCAACTCTGCGTGTTTCCACGGCAACAATAAACATTTTGTGTCTGTCATGGCGGCTGCCGCGAAGACACGTCCCGTTGCAACTTTAAAATGAAGGAGTTCTCTGTCTTTGATAACTGTTTGAAATATTTGAGGTATTTTAAGTACTCTTTTCAAAAAAAAAAATATATATAACAATATTATTATATTAATTATTATAATAGTATTAGTACTAATATTATTATTATTATTTTAATGTAAACATTGTCTTTATTCGTGGTTATTTAAAGGTGTAATGTGTAGAATTTTTTGCACTATAATATCTGAATAAATTACAATTTTACTAAACCTGTTTTATGTTGTTGTCGAGTTCTTACATTACCTCAAATAAATCCAACAGTTCTCAAAGACAGACTTTAAATGTCTTGTTGCAGCGGCCGCCATGACAGACATGACGTGTTTATTGTTAAAAGGTTTTTTATTAAACTCTTATTCAGTGAACGTCTCACCCTCCTTGTGGGGAATGTAGCGCCCTCTATTGACCAACAGCCACACTCGTATCGAAGTATCAACAATTTTGACCATCTTGTGCTTGATGGAAACATGTTGATAAATGTATATTCATGTTAACTGATCTTACATATTTCTGTGTTCTCTGTGTTGTTTTTCAGTCTGTCCAGAATCAAGTACCAGCGCCCGCCTGCAGGGGGAGCAGAAGGACACAACATCATGAAACGGATTCCTGTGCAGCTGCTCAGAGAGAAGTTTTCCCCGACTCAAATCAGCAAACCCAAAATCACTGTGATATTAAGCAACAAACCTGTTGCACCAAAAAGAACACCTCCGGACCCCTCTCTTACACAGTTTGTCAGGACGCAGCTCGGGAGTGTTTTATCTCATAAAGCAGATTTGAATCCTCGTAACTTAAGAGACAAACATCCACCACAGGAACAGCCTCTGTGTTTAAAGACTAAAGTCCCTCCGATTTCAATACCTGCTACTACATGTCAAAGGTCAGAAACACATCCAGGTCATCTCCCCGTCACGGGGAAGCTGAGGGAAGAGAGTGTTCAGGTCTCTTCTAAAAATCAAGTCCAAGTGGACTCAGCGTCTGAGCTCCCTCCGCCCATCAACAAGCACATTTCCCCTCCATCAGCCAACCCCTCCTCTGGCTTTAATGTGGTTTATTTTTCACCCGTCAAGCTTGTGAATCAAGTCGTTTCTCCACCGAGCGCTTCTGCCCCGCCCTCGTTTAAACTGCTCCACAACACATCCAATAAGAGTCCATGTGGACCCCCGCCCGCAAGATCTAAGGCGGGTTTAAAGTTGATTTCACGGGTTCCACAAAGGCCCAACAGCCCCATCAGATGGAAGATTGAAGAAGAGGAGAACTCGACCCCTCCAGTTCCTCCCTCGTCTTCAGTCGCTTCGGAGATTCTCCGGGCTGTGGCGGAGAGAGAGAGGGCGTGCAAGCAGCCGGAAGTCATTCAAAAGTTTGTTTCTCCCTCGAGTCGGGGAGGACGAGGAGAAGAAGACGCCCTGGTCCTGTGCAACGGGAAAGTCTTCAAAAAGCAAAGCAATACATTTAAAAACATAAAGAGTGAGTCGTCTACAACAGCAGCAAAAGTCTACGTTTTCAACAAAACAAAAGTGTCTTCTTCTCCTCAAAAATCCCCGCCGACAGCTGCACCTCCCAGAAAGCTGCTCTACCAATTCATCATCCCGCGTAAGTCGCATGAAGTCATCGACCTTTGTGACGAGTGCGATCAGGATGACAAGAGTCAGCGAGCGGCATCACAGCTGACCTATCCCGATGAAGACAACGTCCTCTTTAAGTTGTACTCGCCACCCAAATCTGAGCCTGAAGATTTGTCTCAGAAGACACAAACTCCAAAGTCTCCTGTGAAGGACGCAGAGCGGGCGAGCACGGGAGGCGACGGAGGAGGAGAGAGAGAAAAGATCGCAAATCCTTCACGTGTTTGCGGCGCAGTCGGGGCAAATACTGATGAAGGCTCGGGCGCCAAAAGTCAGCCGAGCACCTCCATCCAGCGGGTGGAGTGTACGGACGATACTTTGACCTCTGACAGCGGCAGCTCATGGTCCACAGAGATGGAGTCCTGGAACGAGGAGGTGAGAAACACTTTAAGACTTTTTAATACCCGGGAGTCGTGTCACATCCTGCACACACAATTTATATTCTTCAGTTAATCAGATATCGTGATCTGTTGTGAGTTAGGCTGGCGTTTCAAACTCGAATGACCATATTGTGGTTTGTCTTCAGGACACTTCAAGACACTCGTGTTGTTGCCATGGTTACACAAGCTGCTCTTCTTCTTCTTCAGTATTCCACTCTGCTCGGGGCTCAGTTGTGTTAATGATCACTGTCACGTTTGTGAGCTGTAAAAGTACAAAACATCCGGTTGGTGATGATGCTTCCCCGGTCTGCTCGCTCTCATTGGCTACTGCAGGAATTCCCATCAGGCAACCCGATGTGGAGTCATGAATATTAAAACATGTTTGATATTTACAAATGCAGATCAAGAAGGCTCTGACTCACCTCACACTTTAGAGATTATTTGGACAAATAATCTGTTACCACAAACCCTGAATCACAACCCAAGATCGTTCAAAACGCTCCTAAAATCGTCTAGTGTGTTTGTGTTTCCCACCCTGTAGTGGGCAGAGCATCTTCACAGATTCAGCTGCACAGTCAGAGCCTGATTAACAAAAGGAATGCACCTCTATGGCGCCTCCTAAACCTGAGCAAACTTAGTCCTCCAGCTGACCGGTAATATATCTCATGATTTAGCTGCTAGCTTGTGTTTTTAGGTTGATGCACATAATGTGTATGTGTATGTGTATGCAAAGAACAAATTTTCCTCTGGGATTAGTAAAGTATTTCTGATTCTGATTCTGTGAGAGAGAGTGAGAGCATTTTTACTGGTGTGTGTGTGTGTCGCCTTTCTGAGTCGTGTATACGAGACATCTGAAATACACAAAGATCTGACTTCAACCTCGGGGCTTGCAGACAATCAGTACATTGTGAGCTGACGTTCTGCCATTACCTTTTATACAACCTTACAGTGTTCTTCCGGCTTTAGCATTCTGACATTAGCATCAGGCTAAATGCACTACCAGATCAGAGCCAGTGTAACATCTGTACTTTTCTTCTTGCAGAGCTCAGTTGATCTCGCATCCCGTCAAATGTCCGACCGTCTGCTCAGACGGATGTTTGGGGTCGCGGCGGACGTGAAGATTTGTCTTCAGAGGATCGACGACGCCTCGGCTGGATGTTTTCCTGTAGAGCTTCACCACGGGGAGTTACACCGGGAACCAGCGAGCAAGATGAGTGAAGAACTTCTTTCTCTGGATCCTTCCAGTCCGCTGGGCAGCGACGGATACAGCGGGTCTCTGAGTGTGAAAAGTGAAGAGGAAGTGTCTGCAGACTGTCACACACATCGTAAACCTCTCCAATGTTCACATTTCAACCCGGCAACAGGACCTCTCTCTGCTGTGAGTGACCCTCAAACCGACACACCGATTAGCTACATGGAGCCCATAGAGGATGAGAGTTTCCTCCACACAAACGGCCCACACAAAGCAGACACCGCTACAGGCACGTGTTCAGACAAACGGAGGATCGGACGAACAAGAAAGCGCACGACTTGTCCGTGCTGCGTCCCCGGGACTCAAAGTCAGGCCGTGAATCTTAATGTCAAACGGGCACTGACGGCAGAGCGGGCGAGAGGAAAGGCTGGAACAAAAACAGCAAGAAAACGTTCAACAACGTCCGTACCGATCGGGTGTCAAAATGCAAAGAAGAAATGTTCAGATTTTCCAGCCGGTCACGGCTCGTGTTCGGCGTCGGCGGACTCTGACGAGCTGAGGTGTAACGAGGAGATCAGACAGCTCAGAGCGCTCCTGAAGGAGAAAGAAGCAGCGTTAGAGCTGATGAGGAAAGCTTCAGCTGACATGAAACATCACTAACAGTAACATTTAAAAACAGACATTCTGCTGTGCAAGTCTAATGTAATGATTGATTCTAAGGGTTTGGGTTTATTTATTTGTTTTAAAGAAACTTTCTGGATCTCTCTGTTTGTGTCGATTGTGGCGCCCCCTGTGGACAAAGCAGCACATCGCATCTATAGGCTGATGTTTTTATGAAAAGGTATAAAGAATGTTTTTAGACTAAAGGAAAATCATGCTGCTTTCTTTTAAAAGTCAAACCGAACACTCACTGTGGCTTTTCTCTGTGGAAAATGTAAACAAAGGCATTTTCGTTAATCGACACGGCGGCAGCAGCACAGAGATTAAAAAAACAAATGATTACAAAGTCTTCTTGCTCCTTGTTTCTTTTTCTTTTAGCTCATAAAGAAGTTAGAAGACATTTTGGTTTATGCACAGTGTCATGATGAACCAAGCTACAACATCAGGTGTTTAAACATGAAGCCGAGGCTGGAGTGTAAAATCCTGCAGTTCCTCGAGTGTCCACTAGAGGCTGGCTGCAGAAGCACAGGAAGTCACATACACACCCATTCTAAAAAGCCTGTTTTTACAGCAGAGATTAACATGTTTACAGCCTGGTTCAAAAAACCAAATAGTTCTGATTAGCTCATGTCTCGACACACACTGTACAGGGGGTGAATGTTTTGATGACTCATCAGTTTTGATTTGATGAAGGATAAGAGTTATTCACAATAAGGCGTGTAGCTGACCTGATTGACAGGTGGGCGTGGTGTAATGGTTTGTCAGGAGGTTTAAAACCCGCCTCAGCTCCAGCTCTCAGCCTGTCGTTAGGTTGACTGAAAGTTAGACTGAGACAGCATTTCCAGCATGGAGACCACCATTGATGGGACTCCAGCGCCCCCTGCAGGAACAGATGGGTGACCTCACTCAGGCTTTGTACATAAACATTTACAGTCCATGGAATTAACCTGGAAGATGCAATATTACAGCTCTAAGTTTCAAAGTAAAATATGAACAAAAGCAAACAGAACATGTGGTTAATTAAAACATAAATTCAGTGCATCATCTCCATGAGGTCAAAAATAAACAAAGAACAAGAGGTAAAAAAAAGAATATTTGAGACGCTGGAGAGAGGTTCAGACATCGTGAGTGGATCCACACTCCTGACCACGTGGTGGCGGTAATACACCAGTTCGTTGTTTGTCAACCGCCGATTAAACAGGAGAAGAAGAAGAAGCGCGCGGACCAAACCGGAAGTTGTGATTTGCTGGGAAACGAAAATGCAACTACAGATGAATTACTTCAGCTGTTGTGTTTGAGGCTCAGCAGACGTGTGTAAGGTATGTACCAAATTATTTGTACGATATTTATGGTTACAAAGAAACTCACAACTTCAGTTTTTGTTGGCAGGTTGATGGTGAAGATATTTACGAGCTTCTTAGTCGAACATCTGACGAACAGACAGAGCCGAGTGTCTGTCCGAACGTGTCGGCTAACCTCATTAAAATGTTGAATTATTTGACATTTTCAGAGCAGGTTTAGTAATAAAACAGAACCCTGAAGACACATTGGTTCTCACACAGTGTCTACATTTGTCTCCAGTGTTAAAGAGGACTTATTCTCTTCCTTTTCAAGCTTTTCAAACAGTCCCCTGTGGTCAAAATGAAACATCTGTGCTGTGCTTTGGTCAAAATAAAACATGAATCAAGCACCAGAGGAGGTTTGTGACCCTGTATAAACCAGCTCTATCAGAACGCTCCGTTTTGGTGTGTGTCTCTTTAAATCCAATGCATTTAAAAAGAAACATTAAGTCATTTCCTGTTTTAACTATGAGGTGACAGCACGGGGGGGGGGGGGGGCGCTCTGCAATATGACCATTTATATTTGTCTTTTGGTTTTTGAATTATGATTGAAAAATTTAAATACGTAAAAAATGTCTCCCTCCTCTCTGACGGACTCTAACCCTGTTCACAGGTAAATACACAGAACATGGATCTCCTTGTGAGACATGAAATCTACATCCCAGAAGATGCCGAGGTGAAAAGCATCCCTCTCAGTAGTTTACCAAACTCAGTGCTGAAGCAAATGGGCCTCTCTGGGTCCGACCCCGACGGCTCCAGGAGGCTCACGGACTCCGCTGTGGGTGTATGGATCTGTCCTGCAGTCCTCCGACAAAAAGGCCTGAAGCGAACCTCCAACCAAGGGAACCCTCAGTTAGAAAGTATGTCCTCGAAGATAGCCAAAGAGTTTCGGGGCTCGCCAGGACCGTTCAAAGTGTCTTTTGTCTCCTCCAACAAAGCGGCTCACGAGGCGTTGAACGAAGCCTTACATGGAGACACGTTAACCCCCCGCCCCCCCGCCTTGCCTCCAGGCTTAGCGCCAAAGACCTACCAAGTGGCCGTCATCATCTATCAGGGGTGCGTTTACCTGTCCATCAGGGAGCGCGGTCGATGCAAGTGTCCAGGAGAGACAAAAGATCCACAGCCGGCTTCCAAAGCGGCCATTCTTTCACCACAGCCGGCTTCCAAAGCAGCCATTCCTTCAGCACAGCTGGCTTCCAAAGCGGCCATTCCTTCAGCGTCAGACGCGTCCTCTAACATCCAGAAGAAGGTAAGAGGACTCATCAGATATACGAGCATCACAGCAACAGACGAGTTCAAAACTTAGAAGAACATGGCAGGTTCTTTTCTAAGTGTAGCTTCATCCCTGGAGGTAAAAGCAGAAACGGACAAGAGTTTGCAGCCTCAAGCCGTGGTCAGACAAAAGGATCACATAATAAAATGGCATTAAATATTTGAAATTTGCATTAAAAAGGCATAAAATAGTAGTGAAACATAACCCTATAGATGCCTGTTCAAATTGCTAAAGTGAAGAAGTACGTTTTAAGCTTACTTTTAAAAATATTTAGTGAGCTAGCATCCCTGATATCTAATGGTAATGTGTTCCATATCTTTGGTGCGTAATTAGCAAAAGCTGAATCTCCGATTTTCTTTTGGCTGTTGCTGGGAACCTTCAGTAGGCTCAGGAATAGAATAGAATAGAATTACTTTATTGATCCCTAACTGGGAAATGTGGTGTTACAGCAGCAGGTTATCCAACACACAATATTAGCAAATTTAAACACAATATAATATTAAATACAAAGTAAATAAGCACAAAAAATATCAAAACTAAGAATGGGAATATATACAACCAGGATTTAACTAAGCATCACTAGTTACTAGTCTTAATTAAGAGAAGATTAAATACAACATACTTTGCTGGAGGTAGATGTAAATGTGCATAAACAGTATTGACATAGGGAGCTGTGCAATCAGTCAACGGGAGTCTGGTTATAGTCGATCCGGCAGGAGTCTGGTTTCAGGACCCATCGGCGTGTGGTGTGTCATAGTGAACGACAATCCACGCCACATCAGGGACGCCTCACGACATCCCCACACTTGTTTGATTTTTGTCTCCCCATCACATCAGTGACCCTGACCAATGAGAGCCCAGAGCGCTCTGCACGTGCAGAAGTCCCAAGCGTAAACAAACAGAATGATGAAGTTGGTGCTGTGAGATGGAACTATGAGACATGTTTGGCGCTTTTGTGCGAAACTTTTTTAATTGTTTTAGTGCAATTCATGTTTCCACCTCCTAGGGGGAGCTAGAGGGACTCACCTGGTTTTACTCTCTGAAAATGGCATCACCCACACAAAGAGCACATCTCTCATGTTTTTAACCGTACAGCAGACATTTGTTTGATTATTTATGCTCTCTAATATTTAATTGTGAATTGTTTATCCTCCCCGCAGCGCCCCGCCCCCCAGGCTTCTCTTAAACCACTTAAGAAGAGACTGCGCATCACTTTGACCCCCAGGTCGAAATTCCCAAGGAATCCTGTCAAAACACCCAACACCACCACCACCACCACCACCACCACAGAGCAGGTAACTAAAAGAATAATTAAGACGTTGATTGTTGGGGAGATTTACTAATACGGCCTGTGGCTCAGTAAGTAGTCTGCCGCCTCTCAACTGGAAGGTCGAGGGTTTGATCCTCAGCTCCTGCAGCCACAGGTCTGATGTGTCACAAGACACTAAACCCCAAGTTGGTCCTGCTGCTTTGTTGGTGGCTTGTGAATAAATGAGTTCATACTGATCCTCTGCCATCAGTGTGTGAATGTTCTTCATCTTTTAAGCCCATGTCGTACCACTGCAGACCCCTCCCGTCCAGCAGGACATCAGTGACAGTCCTCTTGAAATTCTCTAGTTTTTTTAATTTAAGAGTGCATGTGTGAAAATAGTTAATAGCTAAGTGTATCTTCAGATTCAGATTTTTTTATTGTCCCACACGGGGAAATTTGCATTGCAACAGGAGCACACAGAAGACAAGAAACACAAGGACAACATCACCATAAAACAAAAAAATCAGACGACACAGCAAAATATAAAACCAAATAAAACAGCGCAATGAAATCAGTCAAGAGCCTGTACCAGAATGGAACAGTGGAGGTGTGCAACAAATAGAACGGCTGTAGCTCAGTTGGTAGAGTCATCGCCTCTCAACCAGAAGGTTGAGGGTTCGATCCCCAGCTGATGTCTTAATGTGTCCTTATTTGCCAATGTCCACATTGCTCCCGCTGCTTCGATGGCAGTGTATGAATGGATTAATCTCTGATGTACATCGCTTTGGATAAAAGCATCTGCTAAGTGAATTGTATAACAAATAGCAAATTGTTGTTTAACATATTAATTGCACTTGGTTCTTCTCTTGTCTCCAAATATGATCAAAATATAACTCAGAAACAACAAAAAGGTTACGGCCAAGATGCCAAACCTGAGACTTTAAAACATCAGTTCACAGAGCAGGTGTTATTTAGGTGTAAAATAAACGAGCTCATTGTGATGAAGCTGCTTTGTGTGTCCTCCAGAAGCCGCTGAACGGCAACACAACTGACCGGAATCTCATCAACAGTAAAGCAGCACACAGTGAACACAGAAAGGATGTGACACACAGCAGAAGGGGAGGTTCCTCACCCCCGACTGCACCTTCAGTCCCCCAGTCCACTGATGGAGCGCACAGACCAGACAACCCTGAAGCTGACGAGAAGCAGCGTGCAGCGGACACAGCAGACCGGGTTCAACAGGAGACCCCCTCTGACAGTGAGACCCAGGAGCCGGGCAGTGACCGAGCTCAGAGCTCCAGTCAGAACAATAACACGGATGTGGAAATAGAGCTGGGCAGTCAGAGGTTGAGCTGGAGAGAGTCTCAGGGTGCCTCCGCTCCTCTGCTGCTGCAGGAGTGTGACTTTAAGGAGCTGGCTCAGGAGGAGGAGATCGCTATCGCTAAAGCGCGGCTCCTACAGAGTGAAGCCGCTCTGAAAAACCTGAACTCGTCAAAGTGACAGAAAAAATACAAATCAAGGCGTGTGTAGCAGCACATTTTTGCTTTTTTTTTATTTTTGCAAAATTAATGTTTAGACTCCGGGGTCCAAGTTTTTGTTTGGTGATCACTTCAATTCAGTTTCTGCAAAAATTTGCAATAAAGAAATTATTGAGTTCAGTCGCCGCGTCTTTTACTTCCTGTTTGAAAACAAAAAATAAACTTCATTCATGCAGCACTTGTCTTCACAAGGTTACATTGATATAAAGGAAAAGGATTAAAAAAAAGACTTGAGTTGGGGCGTCGGTGGTGTAGTGCTTGGTGCGGGCGCCCCGTGTGCGGGGGCTGTTGTCCTACAGGTGGTTGGCCCGGGTTCAGGTCTGACCTTTGACCCCTTTCCCGCGTGTTGTTCCTCACTCTCTCCCTCTCTGTTCTTTTTGACTCTTTCCTCCGTCTTGTCTCTCAAATGAAGACAAAACGCCCCCAAAATACGATCTTAAAAAAACACGAGTTTAAAGACGAATACAGATCGCAGATCATTTAAGAATTCCTAAAACGTTCAAATGAAGCGTGTGAGAAAGTCAGTGTGTTTATGAGTGATGACACAATACAAACAGATACTGAAGGCGTCTCCTCTCAGTGTAAATAAAAACCCTCTAAGATGAACATGAAGCTAATTGTGACGATTCAAACCGTCATGAAGGAGGATTCAGTGCTGTAGCTGTTGCATAGTTTCAGGTGTGTTATGAAGGCGCTATTTGTGACCTGGTACGCACGCGTTTGAGTCGGTCCCAGCCTTCAGAAAAGAATATCATGTTTGTGATTGTGACAAATCTCCAGCGAGAACACAACAGGACTTGTTCCCTCTGCTGTGACAGTGTTTGAAATCATCAGATAACGGCTCGGGATGAAACAGTTTGAGGAGCAGAGGGGAGGAAACGTCAAGCTGTGGTCCTCCTCCTCCTCCCCCTCCCCCTCCTCCTCCTCCTCCGTCGTCCTGCATGAATAAAAGTCTGCAGGTCTCCTCGAGTCCGTCCACACAGACAGGATGCACTCCTCATCAGCCCGACCACAAACTCTGAAGGTAAGATCACCATTCACACTTTTTCATTTCTCTGAACGTGGGATCAGGAGGAAGTTTCTGCAGCAGCTGTTTAGTTACAACAACACAACAACAACTTGTTACTGAAGGCTACAAATATTATGTTGTTTCTGAACATTTTCTGGTCGTTGTGTCCTCGCTGGACTTTCCTGTAACATTTAACGACATAACATTTTAGAGGAAACTTTGAAGGAGAGAATTAACAGAAGACGGAGCTCTGACAGTGAAGGGTAGTTAAGATTTTAAACACTGTCAGTCAAAAGAACGTTCAGCTTCAGAACTGCCGTGCTCATGATTTCTGACAGTTTATAACCAAAACCAGAGCCGGTGTTACGCTGAGAAATGCATCCCTGCAGAGAACTGCATGCACCTCACAGGACAATGCACAAATATAGCAGACACAATTTTAACATTACCATGTTTTGCATCCACTCTTAAATCTCCACTACGGACACTTGTGAGTCAAACACTGTGCAGGTCATAATCACACAGGCTGAAGAAAGTCTGCAGGACAATGAGGACAATTCATGTTTATTCAGTGTCAACTTAAATTAAAATAAACACAAACATCAACATTAAAATCATTTTTTTAGTTCTTTACTGCACTAAACTGTTTCCCAAACCGCTTGAACATCAGCAGAAATCCTCCTTCTGTATTCTCATGACTAACTTCAATTAGAAGTTGTACTTCTTGATCACTGTCATGTTTGTGAGCTGTGTTTTTTTTATGTATCTTTGGGAGTGTTTTTAATGTTTTCATCATTTTCAAAGCGGGGGTCCTGACACCGTGGTGGGGGTCACATGTAGGGAAAAGGGGGTGTGGCTGCACAGACTCACATTATTATTCATGTCTTCATGTTGAGCTCTGACAGGCAGAACTGTTGTTGTTGTTGTTGTTGTTTCCTCACAGAGTCTCTTCTTCTTCTCCTTCTCCAGGTGTGGTGTGTCCGGGTGTGCATGTTCTACTCCACCATATGTCTGTCCGGCTGGCCGCTCTCCTCAGAGGCCGCCAGACTCCGCTGTGGAACCGACCTCCTCAGTGACCTCATATTCGTGTGCGGCGATCGGGGAATCTATTTGGGTGAGTCTAGTTTTTTTTTATTTTGCTTACACGAGACCTAAAAAGCTGCTTATGAGATTTTTCTCTGTTGGAGCGACAGGACAGTGGATAGTGTCTGTAAAACAGGGAGAGAGTGTGAGTGGGGAATGATGGGCTGCAAAGGTGCCACAGGTCGAATTCAAACCTCGGCTTGAGTGTACATGAGGCATGCAAACTAACCGCTAGGCCAATGACGCCCCTGAGATTTGAATTTTCATGCACACAAGCAGAAACTGAAGCTTCACTCAGACATCAGATGTACTTTATTTATCCCTGCAGGTGATTGTAAATGTATATTTTTTTTAACAATATGTTTATTGAGTTTTAAACATTTTTCCAAGACACACAATTACAATTAAATAAATTGTAAGGGAAAAAAAATATATATATACACATGCACATATATACACATTTATAAAATAAGGGGGGAAAAGGAAAATATAATAATACAAAATAAAATAAAAATTAATTACAAAATGTTGCAAAATTATTACTGTCAGTATCAAATAAAAATAACCAAAGGGAGTACATTGCCATAGATGATTTGTCAATCACAAATATTCTGCCCGAGAACAGTTTCTGCAAAAATGACCACAATTACAGACATTGCCAACTCTTTACCAGGCAAGCTCAAAATATGTGACAGATCTTTATGCCGAAGAAAATTAATATATAGGCCCCTGATATCGTCAAGTAATTCTTGTTTGTCTTTAAGTGTATATGTTATCTTTTCCAGAGACATTTCATTAAACCATCGTGTAATACTCAGCCTCCCACTGTTTCTCCATGTTAATGCTATTGTTCTTTTAGCATGCAATATGCAGAGGTCTACAAAGACCCGTTCTCTGCGGGTCATATTACGTCATGTTGGGTAGATACCTAGAAGAAAAAACGTAGGTTCTACAACTAATTGAAATGATAAAAACTCCTGCATTACACGTCCAACTTCATCCCAAAATTATTTAATTTTGTAAACGTATATTTTAAAGTTATATACAGATAACTCGCTCTGAAAATATAGTATAAAGTATAATATAAACATTCATTGGCAATCTAATACTGACTGTTGCACGTGTTAGAGTCTGTCTCATATCATGCAGGCTGATATCTATCAGGCTCTGCTTCTTACATAACGAGAGAGGAAATAATTAAAAACACAAGCTCTAAATACTGAACTTCTATCTTGTTTGAGCAGAAACGCAGATTAATAATATTCTCTCCGATGTAGATGTTATTAAATATGACAAAGAAAGCAGATTGTAATGAATGTTATCGAGGTTATTCTACCCTGAGGGTGAAATCTTTACTCTGCAGCGGAGGGGCCACAGATATCTCAGATATGGTCACGGTCAAGGTGTCCACATGAACACACGGCGGTAACTGAGAGCGAGTTATCAACCCCTCCAACAACAAACACATCCCGACCAGTCACAACAATATTCATCCGCACTGCAGGGCGGAGCCAAAAAACCTTTAACTCCAACAAAATCTCATTTAAAATCGATTTTGATCACCGCGGTTCAGCTTTAAACACAAATCTGTAACATCCTACAGGAAGACAGGTGCAGCCGTCTCACCTTCTTTCTCTTAGAGATTTACCCACAAAGCCCTTTCACTCAGTAACTTTTCCCCCCGCTCTGACCAAGGCCGACTCCTCCGTGTGCTATCAGAGCGCCCGGGCTGTTAATCCTCCAACATGGCGGCGCACTCCCTGTACACAGCGCCTCGGTGTGTGATAGCTTTGTTTTAAAAACGCTGCTCATATAAGAACGCAGCAGAGCTTCATATTCATGACAAATTATCACTTCAGTGTTTGGATGAATTTAGTATCCACGGTAACCCGCACCCCCCCTCGCTTTTGTGCAGGTGTGAAAACTTTAAAACAGGGGAACATGATTCAGAAGCTTCACAAAGGATACTTAGATGTGTGGACTTAGGGAGTCCTGACATTTTGATTGGTGGACGACCTCTACTTACACAGCAGATAATTGCAAATAGGTCGAGGGAAGACACTTGATGTCCCCTTTAATGTGCATACATTCATTGTGCATTATTAAGTAAAACATTTTTAATATTTCTGTCTCACCCTCCATGTTTTCATTTGAGTGTCTTCACCAAGCTCTAAAGAAAGACAGAGTCTGATATCTGATGTTGTAACTTATCATTTAGTATTTGCCTACTTGCACATAGCTCTGCACATATATAGATTTATTTCTCGTTTACTGCACATAGTTCTGTTTACATCTGTTAGTCCGATCACTGTCCACTTATATCTACTCTTTTTATATTTTGTATTTTAAGTTAAGTTTAAACTTTAAGTTGTATTTAAATTGACACTTTATATTTAGGTTTAAAATGTCTCGTCTACTTCCACTGTTGTTAATGTACTGCTCTGTGTGCCTTTGAATTGCCCCCCCAGGGACAAATAAAGTTTTTTTGAATTGAATTGAATTGACGTTTCCCTCTCTGCAGGCAAGGGGACGTGGTCCGGTTACGGCGCTCGGCCCCGGGGAAAGGGGATCGCCGACAAGTGCTGTGGACCTTCAGGCTGTGAACTTCAGCACCTGGAGTTGTACTGCGCCAAACCAAAGAGCCCACCGCACACCACAGCGTATCCATCCACAACAACAACAACAACAACGACAACAACGACAGCAGCTCCTCAAACAACCACAGAGCCGGACACGGTAAGACCCCGACCTCATCAACACCGCTCGGTCTTTTAACCTTTAGAGGAGTCAGGGCTGTCAAATGCATCTCTGAAACGTGGGGGCAAGTTGAGTGGGATGAGAAGTTTTGTATTAATAACAGATGTATACACTACAGGCCGGGGTTTGTGGGCTGTAGCGTTTCTGTCAGCTTTAGAATCAGTGGATGTGTGCAGAAGATCCAGGGAGGAGGCAGAACCAATTGAAACAGACCAAACCTGACATGCATCAGTAAATGTCCACACAAAGAGAGACCAGATCTGAAAGTGGCCACAAGACCGCATGTCAATAAAGAGTGACCCTCCAATGTTAAAATGTAGCCCAACACTTGAGTCTGATCTCAAGTCTTTATTGGTTTTTAAAGCAGCAAAGAAGGTTTTTCAGGATGTTTCAGTTTGCTTACTTAACTTTAACCAAAGGCGGACACTCTGCCGGTTTTTAAAAGCATGCCGCGTTCAGGGAGCAAAAGATAAGCAACAGGCTGACCTTAGGCTTCAGGCGGCCATGTTGCTATCTTAACAATAACACTGTCTTTGTTAGACGGTGGTTAGCCTCTACTTGGAGGCTAAAGACTTCTTGGACCTGGTTACTTCCAAATTTGTTGCTGTTTTTGGTTTTATCTACGTCAGCTGTGAACTTCTTCAACATCTTCTTTCAGTTAGCTTCTAGCTTCAGTTTGTTGACGCACAAAGTAGTCCTGACAACTCACTAATAAATAGACATCAACTCAGTTCTTCTTCTTCTGCAATCTTAAAGGAGCAGTATGTAACTCTGACACCTAGAGTTTAAAATGGGTACTGCAGTTCAAATTCAAAACACTGGAGAGATGTAATCACATAATTTAAGAAGAAGGGCAAGATGTTTGGGTAAAATAAGGACTTACACATGTATAGGACAGGGTCGGGAAAGAGATGAAATGTACTGCGTTGTCCACAAGGGGCGCCAAAGTCTACATGAACCAAAAGTTCCTCACAAGAGTTTCCATTCCAGCTAGCATAAAGAGCTGAAATCTGATTTGAAATTTTTTAATTTATGCATTTAAAGACTGAGTGCTGTTTTAAATGCAAAGATATTTTCCGGCAGAACATATTAAAACAATAAATTGTGAGAGTTGTGACTTCTAACCTGAAGTAAACCCATAATAAAGTCGAGATCTGGGATAAATCCGAGCCCTCACTAAGGGCCAAGGCTACCTGCTCCAGCCAAACTCCCTGTCCTTGAATCTTCTCTTTATCCTCTTTGTCTCGCAGGCACAGCAGCTGTTCCAAACGCTTTATCAGAAGAGACTTGTGGAGCACCTCGGGGCTCCCAACAGCCCCAAAAGAGACGCGTACAGAAAGAAAACAAAGACTTCTTCCAGAGGGAAAAGCAAAGCTTCATCGTCACGCAGGAGGACGAGCACGACCAGCGTGTCTTCTTCACCCTCCAGGAGTCCTCTTGAAAGACCGACCAGATCTGGATCCTGACTTCAAACTGGATCTTTGTAAGGACTGGACTTATCGCAGCAGGTCTCAAAAGACGAGACGCTTACAGCCGAAATACAAACTCAGAGAAACTCTCCTCTAAAGTCGGCATCACAAACACATTTGGAAGGAAACAAAAAGCGTCCATATTGGAGGTCTGATCCCCGCCTCTGGATTACTCGCTCTTTGGTTCTCAGTGTAATCTCTCACTGAGGCGTTCTGTTATCTGACTTTAAGTAGCAACACTTGTACGATACGACTCTCTAACGATGTTCCATAAAGACTGTTAAATAATGAACAACCTAGAATATCACAATGTTTTCTATCCCAGTGCTGATGTGGAAAAACAGGCCGGACTCTTGCTGCTGATGCTTTTGTGGGAACACAAAAAGTCTCTTCAATCCTGCAGCACATCTCGCTACAATCCAAAAAATCTATTAACTAAAACTAGCACAAAGTGACTCCACCTACTCTCCTGCATTAAACACGCTCATACAGTCAGCACGAGCTGCGTTCATCAGCAGCTACGATGCGTCCTTTACTCAAGTGTCCACATGACAACAAAGACATGGTGTCGTCCATGGTGCAGGGCGGTTAACACGACCTGCAGAGAAAAGAAGATGACCACAAGGTTTCCAAGCTATGGTCTTTGCAGAAGCATGAATGTTACACTTTTAGTGTCAGTGTAGGCTTGTCTGCGTTCCCTTGCTGCTGTTTGTAGGCATTCCATAAGTCCTTGAGTCCTTGAGTCCTTGATTCCTTGAGTCCTGCAGGAAGTGACGCAAGGTGACAGCAGCAGGTGCAGCGTGATAACACGCCCCCTCTGCAGGTTAGCGTGCTAATAAAACACGTAGCTAATGGTATCAGTCCCTCGGGTAGTTTTGTTCATGAGACGTTTGTTCTCCCTAACGGTGACCACATCATGCAGGCGTTTAATATTCTTCTGTGTGACATCACGTCTCGTTTTCTCCTTCGTGGAACAGAACCCGGTATCGTCAAGTCTCAAACTGACTTTCATGATAATCTGAACGTAACTTACTGCAGGGTGGTTTCTTTTGTTTCTGATGTATTTAAAGAACTAACTGTGTATTTTTTTGTAACATGTTTTAACCCTTTAAGGTTGTTGTGATGAAACGGTTTCTTTGCATTTATTTAAGAACATTAACATTCCTTTAAATGTCGTGTAGCTCCTCTGTTCACTTTTTCTTTTAGCTCCTTTTTGGGTCTCCTCCATCTCCTCCTTCCAGTGCCTGGATGTTTAGCTGCTAAATTCACTTTTTTGCATCGTATTTATTTATTTGAAACATATCTTAAAAAGAACAAAGTAGAACATAAAGCGACCAGCTCCGTCAGCGTACTTCCTGTAAGGACTGATTCATGCAGTACAGTTTGTTTTGTAAATGTTCGCATCCTGACGTCCTGTGATGTGAACTTTGTTTGCTGAAGATGTTTTCTAACCTGTTGTTGTTTTTGTTGTTGTATTTATAATTTACGTAAATGTGAAGCCTGTGACGTTTAAAAACACTTTATTCTGCATTTCTTGAGACATGTTTTTGAGCACTTTTTAACCTCCTGTAGCTGGACAGCGTGCGTTTGTGGAGAAAGATCTTCATGAGTTTGTGCCGTCTGATTGTTGAGACGCCTGCTCCACTTTCAGTGTTTTTTATCTGAAGTGTGATGTTTCTTATTTTATATTTTGTTTCTGACGTATTTTTCATAAAACACTTTGAATGCATTCGCTATTTATTTCACTCTTTGAGAAAATATGACTTTAATAAATATTTAAACTTCATAACTGTTTGTGACGTTCATTTTGTAATCGCTGGATTTTCAGTTTCTGCAGCTCTTCTTCTTCTTTCTTCTTCTTCTCTCAACTGTGTGTTTGTTTTAAATTCCAGAAGCTCGCATCAATATTGAACACATCTTTTATTGTGGCTTCAGTGTCATCATAAACAGCTGACTCACTTTACTCTGGCATAAAAGCAGTTGTCCTTCAGAGGCCGCTCGTAGAGTCCTGAAGGCCGTCTCAGATCTGCGCTGAGCCCCGATAATGAGAACTACTCCTCTGCTTAATCAGCAGTAAAGTGGACAGTGTGTTAAAGGTAACCAGAGTTCAGGGGTCCCTGTGATGTTTTCTGAAGCGTGCTAACTTAACGCTGGAATGCAGCAGAAGTTCCAACCAGCCTGCTCACAGCTGTGCGGGTGCAGAGCAGATTTAGGACAGGATATTTGGGAGGATTGGAGAGGGACACGGTCAGGACTGCAGGGCAGAGGTGGCACAGCTGATTCTTCAGGCTGCAACATGGAAGTCTGCAGAAGATGAGTGCAATCAAATCCTTTTGTTTACATTTCAAACTGCAATCACTGATAACTGCTCGTATTAATGTAGAAGTGTAGAATGTAGAAGTGCAGAAGGCTGTGTGCATTATAATACACTCGGGCATGTCCAGACTTTTAGACTGGGGGGGTAAGTGGAGGCGCTGACTCTTTCAGGGGTGGCCTGAACATGCAAACTCCACACAGAGAGGCTCCTGTCAGACGGGGAATCGAACCAGGAAAGGCCGTGCATTAATTGTTCTACAAAACAACAAAAACACAATTCGATCACCATAAACTCAGTGTAACACATTTCACTGGTCTTTAGTCCAAAACAAACTAACTGACTGTTCACTCCATCACGTCCAGGTCACATTTGGTACGTTCCCTTTCCCCCAAAGATCCCGTCGTTTGTAAATTTTGAGACCGGTAAAAGAGTTTCACATCTTGTAATTGTGTTTTATAAGTCTTACATTTCTTTTGTCTTTGGTTAAAGAGTTTTGCTTTTGTCATTTTGTTTTTTATAAAATGTTTAAATATTTTCCAAAATGGAAATTTGGCTCAAGCTTTACAAAACCTCTCGATCCCTGTGACGGGTCTCTTCTCAGGCAGGAAGCCGATTCTGGCCTTTTGGACTCCACAACAAAGTAACAGCTGTTCACCGTGAGCTCGATAAGATCCAGCAGGGAGAGATTTCTCCTTGTGGCGGCTAACGTCACAGTCTGATAGTGATTCACTCCCATCTCCTCCTGTGCAGCGCTCGTCTAAAGCCCCCCCTCCAATCCTCCCCCACTCCCCCCCACCTCCAATTCTCATGGCCGTGAGCGAGCTGTTGTTGTCGGCCTGAAAAGTTAAACGTAACACTGGAAACATTTTCAACACGATACAACTTCCACGACGTTGACAAAAATACAGTAGCTGTTTTCTGAAGTGTCACCGACGCTGGATTTACACGATGTGCAGAAACATTTACATTTGCTGCTTTTCTGCAGCGACCGCTCTTTTTCTATCGTCTGTTTCAGCAGAAAGTGTCGAGTTAAAGGTACAAACACACCTTTCATGCAGACTTCAAGGTTTCCTTTTTTTATGTGATTCTGACCGAGATGCATTCGCTGTTATCGCTGCACAAAGACGATGATTAAACAGTCAGAGAGTCTGTTATTATAAAGCATGAACTCTCACCTACAGGGCCCCGGCTGCTGTCACTCACCTGGTGAAATGACATCAAGGCTTTAGGTTATGCAGAATCAATGGTATCAGCTACCACCTCATCCAGAAACTCATTTTTTTTATGACTTAATTATCCAGCTAATGAATTAGCCTTGTGCACACACTTCATACATTTGATAACTTTGTTTTTTGCTAACCCCTCGCTCCTCTGCAGCTCCCGTCTCTAATGCAAATATTGACACTTCTGCCTCTTAGCAAACAACATCATGTCAAACTGCAGGCTTCACAACAGCTGTCCACTCTTTGTATCGTCTATAGAAGAGTATACAGCTCTTGTGTAACGTCGTATTTTGATGTCACTAAGTCCCAGAAACACCAAACAAACATCTGAATTTAGCACAGAAGAATGCCAAATGTAAAACGGCAGAGTCATGTTTATTACTATTGTTACGGCTGTATGTTTCTCCTGTGCTGTTTGTCCCTTCTCACTTCCTGTTGTCTCCAGCCCAGGTGAAGCCACTAATTGCACAACGAGGCGCACCTGGCCTCAGAGCTGGCTGCAGGAAAAGGAGGCATTTGGAGTTGGGACTGCTGTGCCTCTCAATATAAGAATAATAATAATAATAATAAACTTTATTTATAAAGCACTTATCAAAACCAACTTCACAAAGTGCTTTACAGAAAAAATAATAAATCCCAACAGTCAAATACACAACAATAAACTCCTATTAAAAGCATGAAAAATAAAACAACAGTGCAGCAATCATCCAATTAACAAAGAAAAGAGAAACAACCGAGACAAAGATTGGCTAAAGTTAACAGTAAAACAAATAAAACATCATGGATGAAATAAGGATTATAAGAAGGTACTTACGATAAAAATGTGTTTCTAAAAGTGATTTAAAAGAAGATACTGATGTAGCCAGTCTGAGATCCTCAGGCAGGTCGTTCAAGTCGGGGATTGTCTGTTGTGTTTTGTCGTTAGTTTTGATCTTTGTTATCGTTTAGTTTGTTGTAATAGTAATAAATCCCTTTGTCTTGACTTTTGTTAAGGTGTTTAATGTGTTTTACTGGGTTAATTTGTCGATTGTTGTTAGCCCCATAGGGCCGCTTTCTGGTCGAGCGTAACACTATGCACATCTGTCTGCACGTGTAGATCACCTTTCTAAAGCATGCACATCAGCCTGTATTCCGCGTGCACATGTGTGGTCTGGTGAGTCTTGAATCTATGCTAGTGTACCTACGCACTTAGCCTGACGTGCGCCTCCTCAATTGTATAACTACACACCGAAGCAATGCAACCCTGATAGACTGTGATTGGTCCACTGCGTCGCATCGTATTTCCTTTATTTACAACATTTCCAGCATTCCAGCCACCGTTTTCAAAACTCTGCCAAAGGAGGAACGCTCCAAGCCTGTAAGATCAACCGCTGCTCAAGATTCATTAGCGGGAGCGCCGATAGCCTAGCTGTTACATCTCCGACCCGGTGTTTACGCCGTCTGATTTATGTTGAGCTCCCTCTAGAGGAATCCTGCAGTAACACGCGTTGTGTGTGAACATTTACGTTCATTATATATTTGATCCTTAAGCCTCGTCATGTGGCAAAGCTCGTAAACTGATGGGAGTGAAACTGAGATTTGTTAATGTGTCAGTAAAATGTTTTTGGCTTCACTTCAAGATCATGCAAATCTGAAATCTGAGACTTACAGTTAAACGAGATGAACCCAAACACTGAATCTTTCTCTGACTTCTCTTTCTGCTGAGCTTGCACTAAAAGGCTCTCCTGCTTTCTGTTTTGATTCGAGCAGAGTCTCCACAGGTGGATTCTCCTCTGCCTCTCTGTGTCCTATCTCTCCGTCAAGGCTGCTGCAGGATCTGAATGCTCCCTTTTTTTATCAGCAGGTGTGTACCTGCAGCACAGCAGCTGCTGACACAGAAAACAAGCGGCAGAAAGAAAAACACCAATGTCTGACAAAATGACTTACAATACAAACATTTACAAATGACAGTTCAGACTTTGTTTGTTTTTTTAAATCAAAATAAATGTGTTCACAGCAAAAGCCTGTTGAGCTTCTGTTGTTAAACACACGATTACATAACTTCTCTTTACGCTCAGTTTGATTTACCGTTCTCTCTCTAACTTTGTAGAGCTTTTCAGGCTTTGTTTCTTTGTTTTTGCCCCCTTAATTATTGTTTAGAGATTTATTTTTGGGGCTTGTTATGTCTTCATTGGAGAGACAGGACGAAGAGAGAGAGATAGAGAGAGAGAGTAAGCCAATTACACCCAACCTATTATCCAGTATAGCAATGGACTACAGATGGAATGTAGCTTTCAGCCAAATCTGATGCGCCCATCTCTTTGTTTATTGCAAACATTTAATGTAAGTGCACATTGTCCTTTTAAATAGACAAACTAAACTAAGTAGCGTGTGGGAATGTGGGAACAAAGGGTTTGATTTTGGTTAATTTTGAGAATTTTTTTAGAAAAATCTTAGAAATGTGGGAACATAGGGCTGACCCCGTGCAAACTAACCACTAGTCCAGTGGTTCTCAACTGGTGGGTTGGGACCCAAAAGTAGGTCTTGGAGCTGTTTTCAATGGGTCGCGACGCGTGTGTCAAAAAGTCTGTAATGCACTTTTTAAACATGTTTTTTGGTTTAACTTCTCACTTCAGTGACATGTTTTGTACCGACTGAGATCCAAACTGCACAATTTTTCAGTAAACAAATCTGATTTTCGAAAAAATATCAGAAATTTCTGTCGCTGTTTTTCATAAAGGAGTTAGAGTTGGGTCCTGAGGATTGACACTGCACTAGTCCACCAGCGCCCCAGTGCCCCCTATTCACACATCACACCCTGAATACACACGCAACACAATAAAATAATACAGGTAAAGGTGGAAGTGGAGATTTCATCTTAAAATGTCTGTTTCTAAATAAGTTGGAACGTCTAATGATGCTTAACAGGTAAAATTTTACAGATGATTTTTTTCTGAGGATATCTTGAAATAATTTGCTTCCTGGTCTTATTCAGGTAAACATGGCTTCCATAAGTAATGAGATTTATTTTTTAGTAGTAATGAGACCTCTACATGTACTAAGATGTGAGTTTTTGCAGTGTAGTTTAAATGTTTGCACATCACACACGACTCACATCCAGAATTCATCGTGGGTAACTCCACCATGTTCTTTGTCTTTCGTGCACTTTTTTAAATGTATCATAAAAACGATTGAATTTAAATCTCCTGCGTGGTCACGTTTGTGGAGCCTCTCGGTGTCGGCTCAGCTCAGAGATAAGATCTGATCTGATGCCACACTTTGTTCCTCACACAGACTGCAGTGTACTCGGTCTGTCGTGTCTGTAGCGCTGGACGGAGCGCGCTTATCTGCTGTGTTCATGTTTGATTCAGTCAGTGGGAAAAACCGGCGCTCGTGTAACCAAAAGACACCTGCTCAGCTCTGCAGCGGTGAAAACACAGCTGAGGGAGAGTGTGGTGTTCAGGCCTGTTGGAGCTGAACACACAGTGTGTGTGTCGACTGTAACAATAACAACAATAATAGAAAAAAATTATAGTGTGGCATTTTTTTGTCAGGAAAAAAAAAAAGTTAAAATGTAAAGATATCCCAGAGAGACGGTTCACCAAAAAACTCAGAAACGATTCGATGGATGGGAAAGAACTACAAAACAGTGCAGCGTCAAACCAAACATGCTAAATGCACGGATAAGGAGGAACTAAACCTCGGCTGACTTGAAACTAAATAGTCAACAAGACCCGAGAAACACAAAACAACACAGTGGCTGCCATGGAGACCTGAAAGATAGGTTGACCATAAACGTCCCGATGTGACTGGGACCGTCACATGTGATGTCCCACTTTTGAAACAGTCCCAGTTCCGGTTTTAACCAACCAAAACAACACACTGTGCTAACAACCCTGATCTGTCTGTAAAAACATCAATCAACGCTGTTGTTTTAACCAACAGAAAAACATCTCTAATACACCACAGGTCACAGGTACCTGCTGCGTAACGACAGGTAGGCGAGCCGTCAAGCTGAACAGGAAGTCGGAGCTGTATTTTTTTTTTAAATAAATCTCTGAACTCTTTGACCGTGGCTTTGTGCTGGGGCAGCAGTAGCTGCAGTCAGTAGGGACTAGGGTTGGGATGGTTGTCGGTTCAAGTCCCGGTGCTGACTAAATCTGGAAATTGGTCTGGTCGCTGGAGAGAAGCCAGGTCACTTCCTGACTACTGCAGAGGGGTCCTTGAACCCCCACCAAGCTCAGGAGCGCTCGCTGTGTGCAGCCCCCCCCCACTCTGACATCATCATGTCCACAAGATCCTGTTTGTGCAAGTGTGTGTTTCAGTCTGTGTGTGTGTTTCAGTCTGTGTGTGTGTTTCAGTCTGTGTGTGTGTTTCAGCCTGTGTGTGTGTTTCAGCCTGTGTGTGTGTTTCAGTCTGTGTGTGTGTTTCAGTCTGTGTGTGTGTTTCAGTCTGTGTGTGTGTTTCAGTCTGTGTGTGTGTGTTTCAGCCTGTGTGTGTGTTTCAGTCTATGTGTGTTTCAGTCTGTGTGTGTGTTTCAGTCTGTGTGTGTGTGTTTCAGTCTGTGTGTGTGTTTCAGTCTATGTGTGTTTCAGTCTGTGTGTGTGTGTTTCAGTCTGTGTGTGTGTGTTTCAGCCTGTGTGTGTGTTTCAGTCTATGTGTGTTTCAGCCTGTGTGTGTGTTTCAGTCTGTGTGTGTGTGTTTCAGCCTGTGTGTGTGTGTTTCAGCCTGTGTGTGTGTGTTTCAGCCTGTGTGTGTGTGTTTCAGTCTGTGTGTGTTTGTAGCATGTTCAGCAACAGAGCGCAAACTTCAATTTCTCCTGGCAAGATTAATAAAGTATATCTTCTTCTTCTATTTTCAACAATAGCATACAGATTGTGATAAGAGCCTGAGTACAAAGTTAAGATTATGAACATGTAAACACACAGATGATTACAGAGTGAGACAAAGAGAAATCTTCCCTTACATTTTGTCTTCTGACCTCCTTTTATCCGACACTTTTCTCTGTACAGTAACAAAGAAATCAAATATTCAGACTGCTGCAAGAAATATTCATCTTCTCGTCCTAAAACACATTTCCCCTTCTGTCAGACTGGAAGAACTGCGGACTGTTTCAGCTCAGATTTCTAGTCTCCATCTTTGCCTGAGTAGAAAACTAAATATTTGAAGAACTACAAAAAGAGAAATCAGCTTTGAAACATGTGCACAGTCGACATTATTGAGCACGAATCTTTATTCAAAGTTTTGTCTGTTTTTTTCAGCCGCTTGCATTCATGCCAAAGTGCAGAGCTGAAGACATGCGGGGCAGTGAGGCGTGGATGTAGCCATTTGCTTGCAGTGCATCCTGGGACATGTAGGCACTGCCTCCCCAGCTCTTCGTAAAAACTCTTGTTGGTATCTACTTTTAATTTTTTGTTAAAAACTCATATTTTATTGCATGACAGTGCAAGAAGAAGAAGTTTAGCTCTGTGAAAGCGGGCCTTACAAACAGACATTTTGCTGTGCAGCACGATTGCACAAAAAGTAAACGATGCAAAGTCGTTCCCTGTGACATAAACAAGAAGAATGATTGCGTTAGTTTTTAAAATAAGTGTCAGAATAAACATTTTCATCTTAGTTTGCCTGTCATCTTGCAAACTGTGACAGCCCTCTTGTCGAGCACCTAGATGCTCACAGATGCTCACTATAAAAACTGCCACCTCAGTCTGCTCAGAGAACCTTGTTTTGGTGCTTCATCTCTTTGCAATTTAATGTAAATATATCTGAGAAGGAGGATGAGAATCAAGTTTGTTTGTGACTGTAGGTCATATCAGAGCAGACCTGCAAAAGCATGACTTGAGACTTTTTATGAGTTCAGAGGTAAGCCTGGGCGGCTCTGGGTCAGTGGGAGAGTCGGTCGTCTCTCAATCCTATGGGTCGGGGATTCAATCCCTGCAGCAGCTGTAGGAAAGCTGACTCGGCAGAGATCTTGTGCGACACTCGAGGAACTTCTAAAAGAAAGAAAGAAAGAGGAAGACGTTAGTGTTCGTGCTGGGACATAAAATGTAAGAAACCTATATTTTCATGTTATGGACATGCAACATTTTCCTCATGTAGTGCAGGTTTATCACAGTGAACTTCTAATCATGTTGAACTTCTAATCATGTTGAACTTCTAATCATGTTGAACTTATAATCGTGTTTCTGTTTCCTTGAGCTAGAAAAAGGAATAGTATCAAACAGAAAGGTTGATAGCAGGCCGCCGTTACGCAACAGTTGAAGATTATTCAGCTGATGTGACCTACTCCACTTTGATATCAGAAGTTACATGAAGAGTTTGTATCAGTGAACTAAAGATGGGAAACGATGAGCTGGCTGTTCAGATTTAGATATGACTAAAGTCTAAAACACAGAGTTCAAGATACGAGAGAGAAGTGTGTAAACATTAGATCTTTTCAATGTTTGCTTTATTTTGATCCTTTGATTAAAAAAAGCTTTAGCTACACCAGGACTGTGTGTTGAGTTTGGCGCCCCCTGTGGATAAAAGCAATACACTGCTGTTGCAAAGATCATGATACTGCCTGTGTTTTAATATTTTTTTGAGTCGTTGAATTGCATAAGTTAAAGGTCACATATCCTCCTCCTCATCAGTTTCAATAAGTCTCAGAGCTCTTCAAAACGTGTGTGAAGTTTCTTGGTCTAAATCCACTCTGATCCTGTATTTGATCATGCCTATAAACCCCTCTATTTCAGCCCTGCTCAGAACAGGCTGTTTCTGTGTCTGTATCTTTAAATATGTAAATGAGCTGTGTCTGACCACACCCCCTCTCTGGAAGGGCTTGGGTGTACTCGGTGCTTTCTCGCTCCATGTCCTATTGTTTACGGTGAGAAGGCAGACTCAGAGGGCAGAACACCTAGCTGTGGGAGTGTCACCCACCTGGGGGAGGGGCTACTGCCCTTTGTGATGTCATGAAGGGAAAATCTCCAAACGACCTGTTTGAGCACATATTTTCTGAAAAGTGGAGCAGACAAAAGACGGAGAGGATGGACTTTTCTCATCATTGGGGGGTCTGTAGACAGACTAGAGACACATGTTAGAGTTAGAGGAACATGGGGAAGTGGATTTTAGAGAATATGTGACCTTTAAACTTTACATAAAAGTTCTTTAAACAATGCATGGCGCCGGATAGCCCAGTGGTTTTGTAGTTTCTCCATGTACAGAGGCTGTAGTCCTCATCGCCCTTTGCTGCATGTTGTCCCCCCGCTCTCTCCGCCAAAAATGTCCTGCCTGTCTTCAGCTTTCCTCTCTAATAAATTAAAATGAAACAGAATAGAAACGTGCAGTGAAGTATCACTGTTATCAAACATCTTTTATTTAAAGGGTCTGGGCCAAACTGGGCGGCGACACAAACCCAAAATATAACAAAGAAAACAAAGGAGACATTTCAGAAAACAATATCAACAAACATAAATCAACATTTAAAAACTTTTCGGCCAGATGTTCTTCTGTCAGAGGAATCTCAAATTGAGCCCTGGAGGGTCTTGCAAACACCTTCCTGAAGTGCGTGCTTCTCTGATGGTGTTTTTATCTCTTCTTCGACCTTTGCTCTCAAACATTATTAAACCTCTCAAACGTTTCCCCGGAGGCCTGAAACATCCCTCCTTTAAAGGCTCCTCCTTTGAGGCTTGTGTTTCCTTCCTTCATGTAACTCACACTTACAGAACCTCATGTCTGATTCTGTCAGCGCAGGCTGCAGGTCTCTGATGCCCTCCAGCGACGCAGCTCGACCTGCAGAGGAGGAGCAACAGGCTGCAGCTCTGCTCTCAGGAATCATGAGTTTCTTCTTGTTTTGCATTTTCTGTAAATCATGGTTCTGATTTCAGTTCCTGATTTATTTAGTCTTGTTCTTCCCTCGTGTAGCTGAACTCCCTGTGTGTGTTTTTATCTTCATGTGGGTTTAGTTTTTACTGTTTCCTGTTTTAGTTTGGAGTTTTTGTGCCTGTGTATCATGTCTTGAGTTTCTTCCTGCCTCCTTCAGTTTTGATTGGTGTCATTGTTCTCACCTGAGTTTGATTACCGAAGTGTGTATTTAATGTGTTTTGAGTTTGGAGATTTCTGCCGTACATTGCGTGATCTAAAAACTCTTACTAACATCCAAATAATCTTCTCTCTAGTTCTTGACTAAAACATCTTTTATACACAACGGGAGGAGCCGGCTGTCCCGTCCATGTAAACACGGCTCTGACAACAACACAGCCAGCGGGACTCGAGCTTCTCACTCATTGTAGACAGTCATGACTCAGAGACACATTTACACAGGATAGACTGGATTTATGATTTATTTATGTGGAACATTCTTCCTTTAATGATAATAACCTGGCTACATGTCAACATTTAACAAAGAGAGTTTTTTTTACATTTTCCTCGACCAACTTCTATCTGCAGCATGTTGTGGAGGTGTTCAGAATACACACACACACACACACACACACACACACACACACAGTCCATAGTTGCAAAACAGGTAATGATTTGCAGAATTTCCTGTTTTCTGCCAACTGAAACAACCAACAACCCTACTGAAAGTCAATATTGCACAACAACTTAAAAACCGTTTGTAAATAAAGTCGAGCTGCCAACGAGCTCACATCCAACTTTGATCTGATTTTATTTAAAACTGAAAACATGAACATTCACCAGGACGAAGCTCCGGATCCTGGGGATATTTCTATTTGTTCTAATAACTTGGAGATGGATGTTGTTTATTGATAAAGCGCTCTGACTACAGCTGTCCTCTCTAACTCGTTGTTTGATAACATCAACAGAAAATGTATTTATAGCAGGTAGAAAGTACGGTGGCCCTGAAGGTCAACTGCAACAACATTTCACTGAAAGCGAAACATTAAATGAAACCAAAACATCACTTCATGTCTTTGCGTTCCATTTAATATTTTATTTGTGTTCGAAGAAAAATATGTTGAAGTTAAGAGAAACGTTTTTTGCAGTTGACCTTCAGGGCCACCGTACCTCTGAAGCATTTAATTTCTGTTCTATTAGCTTTTTAAAATGTAAACATTTCAATGGTATTGTTATTATTTATTTACATTTTTAAGCCATTTTTGCCTTTTATTTGATCAGACTGCTGAAGAGAGACGGGAAGTGTTGGGAGGAGAGACAGCGGGGGGTGACATGCTGAAAAGGGCAGAGGTCGGATTCAAACCCTCGGCAGCACTCAATCCTCTGTACAAAGGGGCACAGGACATAACCGCTCAGCTATCAGGCACCTTTCTTTGTAATTATAATTATGGGACTTTCTGACCTTTGTTTTATACAGAATATGTTATAACTGCCCCTTCAAGTACAACAGAGTACATCACTCTGTTCTGGTTTAACTGCCAACGGGAATAAAAAAACATCCAAAGATGTGCACCATGGACAAACTGGTTTCACAAGCTGTTAAACAGGTTTCAGGGCAAACACACACATGCGCACACACACACTTTTCACCCTTACACACACCCTCGTGTCGTCTGCGTCACTGTACTTTGGTTCGACATTGAAAGAGGAAATCCCAGCCCGAGACTGAAGTCCATCAACCGCACACTTGAACAAGTGCACTTCCTCATAAATGTGCACTTACTACCACTCTGCTTCTACAAACAGTAAGAGTGAATCCACGAGCTGCACGCTGTGGGAGAAAGGAACCGGGTAGCCTGGTGTTTATTCTTTAAGTTATGATTCGGACTTTAATGATCTCTGATTTTTAGTGGATATTCAAACATCTCTGGGATCTGAAGAACAAATGGACAGGACATCCCAGCAGCCTCAGGTGAGTGTGTGTTTCTGTCCTGAACCTGTTTGATGAACGGCTGTGATTACTTATTTACCTGCGTCCTTCATGCTCACTTCACCTATGAATTATTAACCTGAGTTTCTTTAAAATGAAAACAGGAAAAATGAAGATGCAGCGAACCTGAACACAGAGAAAAAGTTAAGATAAGTTAAGTTAAAGAAACACTTCAGAGTTTTTTATGTGAAATCATGTGACTCTAGAGGAACAGAGAGAGAAATTTGATCTGAACTTCACTTCCTGTGTTAAGAATTACATATTCACAGCAGTTTGATGTCGACTTCAGAGGGAGGTGCTCACACTCTCTGACTCTGGTATTCGCAGAAAAAAAACCAAACAAGAAATGTGACCGCAAAATGCTGTAAACACCAAGGCCTGCACGATATGAGACGATGGTGTCTGATGTGACAATAACAACATTAGAAAAACGCATTTTGAAGATTGAATATTTTAACATGTGGCTCACTCAAACTTTTGTCTATCTGCGGTTCTTTGAATTTGACACAACACCTGTTTGCAGCATGCTCCTCTTGACTACATTATCAGCACAGATCGATCTGCAGGGAGCTAATAGCTTTAGCTTCATCTGAAATCACGAGCATCACACACAGACCTCTTGAGACATTGTAAAGACACTCATGTTGCTGCCATAGTTACACAAGCTGCTCTTCTTATTCAGTTTTCCACGCGCCTCAGAGCTCAGTTGTGTTTACGTCCACTTCCATGTTTTTGTGACGCTTCCCGGTCCTCTCGCTCTCATTGGCTGTTGGCTGTATTCCCTCGGCAGCAGCCCGATCTGGAATCATAAATATCAAACTTGATGCTTGATATTTACGATTCCAGATCGAGGAGGCTCCCATTCGATATGGAGCAGTAAAACAGTCGTAGTGACGGCACCCACTTGAGGATTATTTGGACAAAATTGTGAGACGCCTTGAATTAGGCCACACCCACAATCTGCCCCAAAAATCGTCTAATGTGTGGCCAGTTGTTTTCTCAGTATCCAGAGGAATTCACTCGTCATCATGCGGCAAAACCAGCGCTGTTATCCTGAGATATCAACATCGTAAAAAGTCGAGAGCTCTAGAAAACAACCAAAAATGTTTGCATCACCATGGTAACAAGGAGTAAAACAAAAAGGAAGGATGCACAGCCTCTCTGGGCTTCCATTTAAAGATCGTGACGACACTTAACTTTATGGGCTTCCAGTGAATTGAACGCTGCATCACAGAGTCACCCGCTTCATACTGTTTTTATAACAGTTATAAAAACACAAAGGTGTGTTACAAAATTCTTTGCTGTTATCATCGTACTATCATGAAAACAAACTCAGTAAGGCTTTGTTCCATCAGGGTGTTTCTGTTTTCACTCTCTTGTTTCGTTACATGCAGGTGTCACAGCAGGTGGAAAGTGAACTTCTGTTTTTCTCTTTCAGTTTGTGAATCCTGTGCACCGTTAAGCTAGAACTAAACTCAAGATGATCTAGTTTATTAAAGCCTCAAACGTCTCAGATTTATAGAAATGAGTTAATGTTTGTAATCCAGAGAGGGCGTTATTTGCATCAGGAGTAAACATGTTTTACATTCAGTCTCGTTCACTTCCTGTAACGTGAGAGTTTGATCTGTGCTGGTGAAGAAAAGCAACATGGAGACCGATGACTTTCTGAACAGCACTTTACTGTCAGACACATTTTCCTCCGACTCACACTAAAAATCATTTTCTTGTTCCTTGTAGCCTGACATCAGATGAAACCAATCAGAGGCTCAGGTGACCCAGTCTTAGGCTGAGGTAATGAAAACCTCTCAGGTAGATTTTGGTGACAGAATGAAGACGTATAACGTGTTGAACTTTAATACTTCAGCTCAGTCAGCCCTCATGTTTCTCTTCTTTTACTTCTGTTTCTGATCCTTTCTGGGCGGTCTGCTGTGTTTCCACTCTGAGCTACGTTTGCATGTCGGCAGAATATTCAGGCTTCTCTGTAGGTACAGGGCTACACAGACTGGAGGCATATGCTACAGCGAGGATTCAACGCAGACGTATAAACCAGGCTTTAAGAAAGTCGATGGTTTCAACCTTTTGAGTGTGCAACATCATTATTACTTTTTACAAACTGATTTTACAAAGTTGCATCATAAATGAGACTCGTAGGTTAGAAAACGCTTCAACTGACAAAACTCAAAGTTGGTTTCAGCCTCAAAACAAACAAAACACTGATCTTTACAAAAGTGCAACAGAAGAAAAGCCCAAGCAGCAGAAACCTCGGGGGGGAAATTAATAACGGAAACATCGAGGCCAAGAGAGAAAACATTACGTCAAGGTACAGGTGAGATAAAGACAAAAGACAAATAAAAGATCCAGAGAGAAAGTTAGGGGGACTAAATGGCCCAGCGGTTTTGTCTCACGCCCCCTGTACAGAGGTTATAGTCTTCATCGCAGGGACCGGGGGTTCAAATCCGACCTCAGCCCTTTCGTCCCCCACTCTCTCACTTCCTGTCTCTCTTTATCTGTCCTATGCGAGAAAGGTGCCACAGGTCGGACTTGAAACTAGGCCGATGAACCTCAAGGACAAGAGCCAGAGCACGTATACCAACCGCGAGGCCAAGGCCGCCCCTCTTTATTCACCTTCACTGTAGAGTTCAGAGGCGAAGAAGTCAACAGGAAACAGAGTTTTTGTTTTAACCATAACATGGAGTAATGCTCTCTGCTTTGAAAGAAACAAGCGACTCTGTGGTTATGTGGCATGAAACCACTCGTCCGCTAAAGCGCTCAAATCACCAGCAGTTTGACTCGGTTACCGTCTGGTCTAGTGTCTGTGCAGGGACAGGAAATAAATCACTTAAATGGAGAATTAAAAAAAAAAAAATCTCCCTTTAAGATTGAATAATGTTGGAGGTCTGATAGCAGAGAAGACGACAGCCTCCTCTTAAGAAACAAGCTGTAAAGTGTCATTAAAGAGTCTCTTTGTGATGCAGTCAGTGCATAAACATCATCCCGTGTTGTGTACCTACAGGCGTGGTCACTGTGTCCGCCTGCAGCCGTCTGGTCTTTGAAGTATGGTAAGATAAGAGGGGGGCGAGTGAGTGCAGGCACAGAGCTGCAGACCACAAGGCGTTAAGAACATTTGCATTTTATAATCTTATGATTTGGTGCGTTTTTTTTTTTAGCTTTTTTATAGTCTCCAGGAGGGTCTGATTTCAGGATCAGATTCAGAAATAGTTTATTAATCCCAGGGGGAAACCTGGTCTTTCTTTGAAAGCTTTTCTGCGTCTTCTTTCTGAAGCTGTGTGGATGTTGAGTTTGTGTTAGTGGGGTGCAGCATGTCTGCAGAAGTGTTTGCTTCCTTATGTTTGTTCCTGGGTCAAAGTTCAGACATGTCCAGATCCTAAACACGACTCTTTAACTTTAAGAGATTAGTTTAAAATGTTTACAAATTATCTTCATACAATCTTAGCGCTGGAAGACTCTAAAAGCATGGTTCTCAAATAGTGGGTCGGGACCCAAAAGCGGGTCGGGAAGCTGTTTTCATGGGATTAAGGATGTCAGCCTAAGGGAAATAGGTTACGGCAAAAGGTCGATGCTGCACTTACAGTTGAAGGGTAGTTAACTTACTGCACCGTAACCCTTGTTGCCACCCACCATTTATGGCATTTTCATCCCTAACCTGTTTGGTTCGATTAAAATGAAGTAGAGTAATGGTAAATAGTAAATGGACTTGAGCTTTTCTAGTTCTTTACTAGTCTTCTGACTACTCAAAGCTCTTTTTCGTCGCAGGTCACACCTACACATTCACACACTGATGGTAGAAGCTGCTGAGTAAAGAGTCCATTAGAAGTAACTCATCCATTCATACACATTCATACCAACGAAAAAAGAGGCGGGACCAATTTGGGGTTAAGAGTCTTGCCCGGGGACACATCAGACATGTGGCTGCAGTAGCTGGAGATCGAACCCCCGACCTTCCGGTTAAGAGACGACCGACTCTACCACTGATCCACAGCCGTCTGTTTTCCAAGTTGGTGCGGCTCATCTGTGCCAGCAAAACCTTAAAAAACTAAAAATATCAGGACAGTTCATCGTGACTAATCTCATACTATTTTGTCCCTTCAGGCTCTCCGTAGGTAGTGGTCCTCAGTGTCTCTCTGTAGTCTCAGTGATGTGAAAGAAGGACACAGCTGCATCTTTGAATGTCTCATTTCACTTTAATAAACTCTCAGACAGCTCAGCTGACGAGTCCAAAGTAATATCCACCTTATGACATCACACATTGACCTTATGACATAACACATTGACCTCATGACATCACACATTGACCTTTCAAAGCCTCTCAGACAGCTCTCCTGTTTTGCATATATAAGACGTTATTTAGTACGTTTTTCCTTCCTGCAGCTCATGCTTGCATTTAATTGGTTCAAAACAAACAAGAAACTTAAAACTCTTTGCTTCCTGCGGTGAGGAGGACGAGGACAGACAGCGTTTCCCAGGAGAGATAAAACATTTGAACTATTTAAGGAACTTAAATGTTAAATGAATCTTTTGACGAAAGCAGAAAAACAAAAATGTCCGTCTTAAACACACACACACATATGACTTTGTGTTATTCTCCACTGACCCGGCGTTGATGCATTCCTCTGTTACTCTGGTGGTTTATATAGCCGGGGAGTTTTCCCAATGGGAATCCTCATGTCCTCTCATTTGGACGTCTATAAATAGCCATGGTCGTGTCTTCCCATGCAGAGCCGATAATACTCATACAGAGAACATGCAGAAGGAGCTCCCAGCTGAGAGTTCACACCACTGACTATAAAAGCTGAACCAGTGACAAAGGAACGGTGTCTGCAAACTGCTGTTAGCTCGTGTCACTGACTCAGGCTGAACATTGACGCTGAAAACTCAGAAATAAGAACATTAAGGACGGAGCAACTGAATTTCTCACTCACAATAACGACTCTTTATAAAACTTGAACTGTGCGTCAGGAACATCCTGCTGTTTGGTTTTATCGATTTATTTAAACGACTTCAATGTCAGAGAAAGTATGTAGCAGTAGCTCCATTTACGACACATAAATATTTTAGATACGATAGAAATATAAATCGTGCTTCAGTCTGACACAGCGCTGGACAATTAATCCAGTTTTAATTTAAATTTCGATTTTGGCTTCCCAGTTTCCTCGACAGGGAAACAAGATAATCGGGATTAAACAACGACTCGTTTCGTCCAAAGATTCTGTCACATGATGAAAATGTTTCAAAGTGTTTGTCATTATATTTTGGCACAAACTATGTTCTGTTACAATAAATATTTGAGAATATTTTAGTTGTCTGACTGAACTCACTGCATAAGATGCCATTTTGAATTAATTATTTTGTTATGCTTGATTTGTAAAGACGCCCATACAGTGTAGTTGATAATGAAGGCTTCAGATCATACCCTATAGTGCACTGATCGTATCCCACAATGCATTGTGAAAAGTAGTGGACAACCGATGGTCACTATCAAAGCAAAAATACTGAAATCCTCACAGACCAAATAATATAATGAAACCATCACTGCCTTTGAAAGCAAAGCTGAAAATGTGTTGAATCTTTCTTTCTGGTTTCTATAACTGTTTTTGTTTTTGTCTCCTCTTAGAGTTTGGAGCAGCAGCAGCTGTCTCCGAACACCAGGAGAAGTTTCAGCTTCTCGTCTCTCCGTATCAAAAGTAAGACAGTGATTCTTACCTTCCTCTGTTTTTATTCATGACTCAGTAACTTCTTCACATTAATGTATTACCTATCAGAATCCAGTACAGGGCTTTTCAACGGAGAAGAAGTAAAAACATTATCCACGAGGAATATTGAGGATCAAAATGCCCTGTCAAAAAGGTTTTGGATGCCCCTCGGTTTGCCAGATATGAGAGCAGTTATCAGGTCAACAGGTGTTGCAGTGATGGAAGCGGGCAAGAGAAGTGGTTCAGATAGAAGTGATTGTACCCGACCTAAAAAGCCTCTGCATGTTTCTAATAAGCTCCACGAGCAGAAACGTGCTCAAGCTAGGATCAATATTGGAGATGCTTTTGAAAAATGGAGAGAGGTTAGCAGAAAGGTTTACAGACCCATGCAGAGCTGGATAAACACTGAAGCTTCAGTGTCCACCACATGGTGACCTGTGTGAGCATGGACTCTAGAGAGGAGGGGGGAGACAGCTCTCTACAATGTTTAGAATTTAGACTACAGTACCTATTTTAACCACTAGGTGTCAGAGTTACATACTACTCCTTTAACTGACAAAGCTTCAAAGAAATATGAAAAAGATTAGGACTGTTGTTTTCTTTGCAGATTGTGGTGTTTTAAAAATGTTTCTGTTTTTGTCTGCAGAGAGAAAAGACAGTTCTGATGAGGGAGGATTCCCAGAGAGGAGAGGGCTGAAGTCTTTTTCATCCGTACGAGAGGGATCAAAAAAAGGTAAAACTTTGTTCAATAACAACCTGCTCGCTCAGCTTCTCTTATCTACGACGGTGATAAAAATAATCATTCTCTGACATCATGACGAACCTGTTTGTTCCCTGACTTCTCATTATTGTAATCGTTGTTGACCTCTGGTTTCTGGTTTTTCATCGTAGAGCCAGTCCTCGATGAAGATGGCCCCTCGCAGCTGTTCAAGGCTCGGGAGCAGCTGAAGAGGACAGGTACGTGTGAGGCTACACAGGGCGCTGAAGTCATGCTTACAATACCTGACTCTTATCAGCTGTTACATTTATGCTTCATTATCACTCCCTCGTTTATCAGCTGCTTGGAAACCAGCTGTCAGGTAACAAACAAACATATGTATACAGGTGTGGAGTGGATTGAATGACCTGCACTGTCAGTGTGTAGGTGTGTTTGAAGAGAGTGGAAAGGGAGTCGGGATGGCTCGTGACAGGAGAGAGAAGATAAGCTTTGTGTTCTGAGTAAAGAAAACGTTCCTCCCCAGGTCGTCTCATGTTAAAGATGTTTTGCAGCCGCAGCTTAAAACTCCACCCGGTTCTATGCTATTTGCACATTTACACTCCTGAAAAATGTGCTTAGCTCTATTAAATGCCAACATGGCGTTGCCGATATGGCGTCGCCACCTCATTTCCTGCAACTGGAAAATCTCTGGAAACGTGTTGGGAAACCCGACGTCTTGTAGCCTGTTCACCACAGACTTGAGCAGTTCAGCATCTCAATGCACAAAATTCAGTTTCTTCGTCCCTCCAGAAGTATGACGCCCTCGTTGCCCCTGCCATGTTTGTTTTGCTGATGCGTCACTTGGCTGAGGCCACGCCTATGCAGGTAGTCTGCAGCTTTTGATTTATTTTTGGTCTTTTTGTACCTTTATTTTAGAGATAGGAGAGTGGATAGGGTCAGAAATCAGGGAGAGAGAGAGAGGGGAATGACATGCAGGAAGGGAGTCACAGGTCGGATTCGAACCCGGGCTGCCCACTTGAGGGACTGCAGCCTCCGCATGGGGTGTGCGCACTAACCACTGCGCCACCAGCGCCCCTGTATCCCATTTTCTTTCAGAGTTCTCCATCTTAAAGTCCATGTCAAGGCACTCAGTGAAGGGAGCGTCAAAAGTTGCCCCTCGGTTACACTCAGTGGGGAAGATGTAATCCAGTACCCCAGGGTGCTTTTCCTTAAGCGCGAAATATGACCCTTTAAGGTTCCAATTAAAGGGATAATAGAAGATGAATAGCCGTTCAGGCTGTCCTTTCATTGAGAGAGAGAAGCCTGAAAAGTGTTGTGTGTTTGTGTCCCACCACATGCAGCCCTTACCCCCCAAACCAGCCTGAGTCCGCCCCTGCTGCTGCCCTGACAAGTCTGACAAGTTTTTTAGTGTGAAAAAGCAGATATACGTTGTGAAAGATGTGAGGTGGTTTCTCTCTGAAATCTCGAGGCTTCATCATAGGAGTGAACTTGGAGTGAGTATTTCTCCTTGTGGCTGCTCTGGAAGGTTGAACAGTTTCTCTCTCTGTTTATGAGCAGAAAGTGCTCGTAAACAACATTTTTCCAGAAATTGCAACCTGTGTGAACATTGTTCTCAAAGTGGGAAAAAAAAAAGAAGTCATTAAAGAGAGTCTGACTCAGCGCTCTGACAGCGAACAGGTTCCTCTGGTCTGACTCTCTGCAGTGGTCTGAGTCACCGCCTGCAGGCTGCTGTTTGAACGTTAACACCAGGCAGACGTAAAGATCCTCCTTCCTTCTGTTGTCTGCCTTTTAGACCACACTGAGGGGAAATAAGTGCTCTAGCCCTGTAACACCTCTACCTGTATAAATGTGTAAAATCTGTGTGTGCCTGACACAGACTGAGCAAACTGTGAGCCTAAATTTCCACGTCTTATTTATAGATTTTTCTGTGGCGGACACTAAGTGTTTGCAGCACTTGGGTCCCAGACAAATTTCCCTAAGGGGTCATTAAATGTATCGTTTAGTATCGCCTCCAATCGTTGCATATTTTACTGTTTCATATGTTTTAGTATCATATCTCGTCGTATCGTTTTGTATCACATCCTATAGATTTTATCGGATCAAATCGAATCAGATATCGGGTCTTGGATTTCATTTATTATTCTCATCAGTTCGACTTTTCTCTCAACATTTCTATTTAATTCTCGACATTTTGACTTTTTGACTTTTTTCTCAAAGTGCATAATGAATATTTTGTTTCCTTCTATCATTATTTATTTATCAAGTCTGACCCTGATCCTCTTCCGTAATATATAACGCAGCAGAAACTTTTTGTAAGTGAGTTTGTTTTTTCTGACTTGATGTGTTCACTGAGAGAAGGAAAAAAGCAACACCGGCGGTTTTTTTTTTTTTTTGATTACGTGAACGCAGCACGGCAGAGGACCTCTTTGGGCTCGTGCCCAGCTGCATGAGAGGAGTTCCAGCCTGCGAAGCACGAGGACAGGTGGTGAGCGCGAGCCGGGATGAGATGTGTTTTTACGGTTATGGAGACGACGAAGTTTGGATTTCTGACTTTTAAACGCGTGTTTGTGGATTAAAGCAGCGATGAGTGAGGCGGTGACGAGGCGGAGGAAAGGAGCCCGACTGACGGACTTCAAGAACCGATGGAGTGAGTACCGTCCCGCTGACACAGCCGATACTCCAAACTATGATCCATCTCACTTTTTAACATCAAATTAATAAACCACAGTCAGATTTAAAGTCCGTAACAGAACAAACAACACCCCAAAACAACTTACCTGACTCCGCGGTCTGTTTTTATCCCCTGTTGCTCACCTGTCTGAACGTGTAGTGTTGCCTCCCGCAGGTAATGTCCGCTTTTATATCCAGGTGTCAAGTTGTCAACCAGTTCACGTTCCGAAAAACACGAATTTAACTTTTACCCTGCACCGAGTCCTCCACTAAGACTGTTTATTGTAAGGTGAACAGTACCGATTACACGTCAGGAAAATGCTGCAAGGTGAAATATAAACATGCCGAATTGATTTATGAACACCTGAGATTTGTTGGGTAACTTTTCCAAGTCGGTACAATAAAACGACCGAGGCGGCAACGTGAAATTCACGGAATACTGAATGAGGTTTGGCGGATATTGAAATATAAATTGAGTATTTGCTCCCTTAAACAAAACAGCTCTTTAACGGCGTGTTTCAGCCTGTTTGCCGCAGTGATCCAACCATATGTTCATACTCTATATACCTGTCTTCAGTGGCGATTCTAGAGTCTGGTGGGGCCCTGGGCAGAAATCAATCAGGGGGCCCCTCCAACCAGCGTTCATCACCATCATGTCCCGACGCTTACTCCTGTATATTTGTCCTCTCCTGTAGACAGATAATTCCTCTTCATTTCTCTTTGTTGACTCTCATTGAGGGCAAGAGGGCAACAAGAGTGACTGCTGTCAGATGGGACCCCCTCCCCCCCCTTAGGGAGGATTCCTACTGTTGGTCCACTGCTTTGGTTTTAAAGTTTGTGAGCCCTCAGGGGCGCCCCCTACTGGTCTGAGGCCCCAAGCAGTTGCCTGCCTTGCCTGTCTTTACGTCTTAGAATATAAACTCTGAGCCATTTTATTGGGGAAATTTAGATATTTACTGCCTGCTTTGCTGCCTCTGGGTGGAAATCGTAATATTATAACAGTCGTAAACATGCCGAACAACATTATGGACTCAAGTGATTTGCATATGAGCGTTTTTAGGTCAGTATTTAAAACAACATGTGCAGCATCATTGAATTCACACAATTCATAATGAAGTTTGGCGGATATTGGAATTGAAATCAAAACAATAGTTTCTGTCTTGTAGTCAAGGTGCAAACCACTAAACAAGTATGTGTACATGTCTTCAGTTGCTTTTTATTAGATTAAATTAAAGTATTTGTTTGACTTTGAAGCCTCTGGAGGTGAATATCTGGCTATTTTTTGCAGTCATGTAAATGCTGAAGTATGAGCTCAAGTGGTTTGTTTAGAAGCGTTGTGAAGTCTGTTTCTCAAACAACCAGAACGGCAGCATTAAATTCACAAATATCATGAAGTCTAGCAGATATTGGAATGTAATTGTATGTTTTGTTCTCAAAGCATAGTTTCTGCCCTCCATGCGTCACCTATAAACCTGTCTTCAGTTCTTAGTCCATCAACCCTGAGATATTTATGGGATTAAATCCTACAGTCTGAAGTACTTTGAAGCCTGTGGAGCCAAAATAACAGCCCCAAAAAATATCTAGCTTTTGTTGCAATAAGCTTGAAACACAAGTTTTGTCCGGAAAAGAAACAGACGACCTTTTTGTATTTGAACTTCTTTCAACACGGCAAATTTTAGGTGAGACGCCACAGGAGATATTTATCAAAGAATGTGGCCGTTGACGCTGATAAGTAAACATTTAGCTGCTTAAAACTGCTTTCTTTTTGTAATCTAATTTGACAAATACATAGTCTCATGGTTGCAGCTTTTCTAAGTAATCATGCTGTTTGACGTCAGGCTTTTTGTGACCGCACCATTCCTTTTTTCTTACAGAACTGACAGCTTGTTGTTGGAACATGTTCTGCAGCCTCGGGGCGCGAGCAGGATGTTAAACAGGACTGTTATTTACACCCACAACATAGCTCAGCAGCAAGGCGCACAGCGAGGCAGGTTAACCAAAAGCTGTGAAACAAATGGCGCTAAGACATAAGAAAGCTTCTGCTGTGTGTTGTGTGTTGTGTGTTGTGTGTGTGTGTGTGTGTTTTTGGATTGCAGCGAAAGTTGTGCAACTGCAAGGCGTTGGGTGGAGAGACGTTGGTGTTGCTCCTGACACAGTGCAAACACCTCATCCTGGCAACAGAGTGCGTGTATTGTGAGCTTCTTTTTTTTAAGGTTGTTGTTAGGAACCAGGCAGCGGAGCCAGAATGAAACCTGAACAATGTCCTGTGGGACTCCGTCTTTGTCTGCTCCAGGTTGTTGGACACACTCAGCTAAACTCATTCATCCTGCTCTTTATTCAGTCCTCTGCGTCTGAGAGGAAGAATACTGTAAGCTTTCACCACACAACTGATCACTGCGTCAACCGGAAGAAACTGCAGATTGGCGTTACCGGTTTGGTCTTGATTCACTCGGGAGAAGAGATTTCGTTTGTACTCTGGTTGTTAAAATGTTTGATGCTTCAGTGGGCCTCACAATTACAGAGGCTGTGATAAGATCCGTATTGAGATACATGTTGATTTTGTATAATGATGACCATGTCCTACAGATTATTCACGACACCAGGTGTTCTTTATTGTATAGTTTTTAGGGATCCTAGCCCCCAGTTTCCACATAGTCCTACACACATCACGGGAGAACTACAAGATCACATGAGAACTACAAGATCACAGGGGAACTACAAGATCACAGGAGAACTACAAGATCTTTACTTGACACCCAAGTGTCAAGTAAACATAAAATGAATCCCGATCCTCTGCTTGTTCCACTCAGACATTTAGGAGTGTGATTAAAGATTTCAGGCGGCAGCACTTGGTGGAATCGTTCTGCTCTTTGTGTCACTTGCTCGCATTTTTCAGGTTTGATAAGAAGACAGAAAACAGTCACTTCCTGTCACCTTTGAGGTCAGAGTGGTGGCGGTTTTTAAGCACATCTCATGATCTGCTTGAAAAACTCACAATGGTTGTTTTTCAGTTTTTGGCTGGCAGCTGGATTTCCTTTCCTTCGAGCAGAGCCAGGTTTGCAGATTCTGTTGTTGAATGCTAAGCTAAGCTAACTGCTCTGTTGACTTAAGAGGGATATCGAGCTCTGGGAAAAAAAGATTAAACAAATGTCTAAACAAGGATCCCAACTTCTCTGGATTATACACAGAAAACTCTTGATCAGAAAATCATTATATACTAATAGAACAATGAAAAGTAAATTAAGAAAATAGAAGTATTTTTAAATGAGCAGTATTTAACTCTGACCTCTAGTGTTTAAAATGGGTACTGCAGTCCAAATTCTAAACATTGTAGGGAGCTGTCTCCCCCCCCCCCCCCAGAGTCCATGCTCACGCAGGTCACCATGTGGTGGACACTGAAGCTTCAGTGTTTATCCAGCTCTGCATGGGTCTGTAAACCTTTCTGTGTTCTAACCTCTCTCCATTTTTTAAAAGCATCTCCAATATTGATCCTAGTTTGAGCACGTTTCTGCTCGTGGAGCTTATTAGAAACATGCAGAGGGGTTTTAGGTCGGGTACAATCACTTCTATCTGAATCACTTCTCTTGCCCGCTTCCATCGCTGCAACACCTGTTGACCTGATAACTGCTCTCATATCTGACAAACAGAGGGGCGTCCAAAACGGTCATATGGGGGTGTCTTAAAACCGCCTACCTTCTCTGGTCCAAACAAATCCAGATCATTCAGGAGCAGAATCTAAAGTTAGAAGGAGGACATACTGACTGCTGCATTGTTGTCAGAGAAGCCAGCACTTCAACATAGCATGTTTCCTTAATGTCTGATCATATAGTAAGGTACCTTTTATCATTTCACTCTCTACACATCTAACATATGGCTCCTTTAACTTAAGTTTATTATGACTAAATTCATGAGGAGACTGTTCTAACTTAATTTAAACTACTCTTCGTAGATGAATCAGAGTCTCATAATGCGTAAAAAAAATGATCAGGGATTTTTTTTTAACCATTACAGTTAAACTTCAACCTAAGGTAATGACTTCATTCAAGAGTTTCTCTTACTTTCACTTTTCTTCTGGATTCCCCCTCCGTCACCAAACTCTGATTCTGAAGTCAGATTTAGTGTCTTGCAGTAAAGTGAGGACAGGTCTAGTTAAGGAGTTAAAAGGGAATTACCAACTTTCACTTTTATGCTTTGTGAAAGTAGAGGTTGGAAGAATGCTGCTTTTCCCCACGTCACCTGAATGCAGCACAAGTAAAACATTCTTGCGTCAGAGTTTGATGTAAACAGATGATTCAGCAGGCTGTTGGCGGGTAACGGGAGGTTAATAAGTGAGTCTATTTTAGTGTGTCACGATCAGACGTCAGTGGAGGCTGATTACAGAGAACTTCACTATTTATTTATTAAATTCAACTTCTGCTTTTGAATTAGTGGTTTTGGTTGATGGTTGAAGCGGTTCAATGGTTGTTATCACCTTTTAAAATGTGTCTGTCACAAAAGAAAATGAGTTTGTAAAATATTTAAAGGTGTGGGATGTAGAGTTTTTAAGCCAAAATATCTTGTTTTTTTTATCTTGTGTGTTTTTATATTTTGTTGTTCTTACTTTACCTCGAATATTTCCATCAGTTATCAAAACCAGAGAAATCCTTCTTTTTACAGTTGTAACGCCTCGTGTCTTGTTGTGACGATGTGTTTATCGTTGCCATGGAAACACCGGATGTTACCTCATAGGCCGCTGCATATGGAAGTGTGAGCTGCTACTGAAAGCTGCCGTCCTCTTGATGTATCATTTCAATTAGCTCGTCTGTAAACATATTCTCTTCCTCAGGTCGGTTTCGCCCGGTCGTCATGACTACGGTTAACTCAGAGTTTGTTTTCGTTGGGATCACTCTCATGATTCCCCGCCAGCCTTAAAGTTATGTTTTGTTATTGTTTTGATTGAGAGCCCCCTGGTGGTGGAATCTACATACTGCATGTTTACAGCTTATTTTCCCCTCCACATCTCTCTCTCTCTCCCCTTGTCTCTCTCTCCCCTCAGCATCTTTACATCTAAAACTCACATTGCAGAGTTGATCAAATGTAAAAGTTTTTGAAGATTTGAGTAGGAAAGAAGGTCTGACAGACAGAACTGTGTAATCACCAAACCTCTCTGTGTGTTTTTCAGGCGAGCAGCCCAAAGGTCACCTCATCTCTGATGTCACTGAAAAACCCCGTAAGTCCAGCTGCCTGAGTAATAACCTCTCCACTGTGAGTGTGTTTAAGGACTTAGAGTATCCCAGTTATGAGTCTTCTCCTGGTTCTGATCATATTCAGGATGTGGTGTTTACCTTCACACAGAGAAACCTGGTTCCTCATATCGCTCTCGACATGATAAATACTTATATCCTGGTTTCTCATTACTGCTTCTTATCGTGCAAACGTCTGAGATGTTTAATTTTTACAACATCAACTGTAGTGATTTAGACATCTGAGAGTCTTCGCTTTATTTATTGCCGACATGGCGTTGCAGATATGACGTATCCGCCTCATTTCCAGCAACTGGAAAGACAAAACTCAGATTTTTCTTCTCTTCCAGAGTCAGACGCTCTCGTTGTCACGGCCATGTTTTTTTAACCGATATGTCACTTGGCTGAGGCGGCGCCTACACAGGTAGTCGTCAGAATCCGAGGTAAAGCGTAAACATGCTACAGAATCCCGTTTTCTGTAAGGGTTCTCCAGGAAGCAAAATTAAGGATACGATGTTTACAAGCACAAACACAAAAACAGGACTCTTTAAAAACCTGATCAAAACCGGGATGCTCAGGTCCATGTCAACGCTCTGAATGTCCCCTTGACTGTGAAGTAGAGATGTTCTTCTCTCTCTCTCCTTAAAAGGCTTTATATGTGATTTTTAATGGAATAGAAATCAAGTATATCCTCTGAAAATAACTCTGTGAGTCATGACTGTCTACAATGGGTGTAACACCAGAGTCCCACTGTCTGTGATGCTTTCAGAGTTTTCAGAGTCCTATCTTGACTTTGTTTACATCGCCGGGACGGCCGGCTGACTCCTCCCCTCGTGTATAAAAGTTGTTTAATTGAGGGTCTAGAGAAAAGAAGAATAACATACTGTACTCACTGCTTAACTGTGTTTCTAGATCACGCTCATTTCAGGTAAATTTACATGCAGTGTGAAGATACGAGCATAATAAAGATTGCTAGCATTAGCATGCTAACACAACAATGCAGCGCGACTTGTTTTGGTTTCATGCTGGTGCTTCTGCTGGATCTAAAAATCACATATAAAGCCTTTAAAGAGAAGTTGTTGTTATTGTTGGGTGTTTATCATCAGAACTTAATATCTTTACCCTCTGCTCCTCGTGCTCCCTCTGATGTCTGCAGCTTCTCCTAAACGGAGGAAGCAGCTGTGACCAGTGATAACTGTTGCATCAAAATATTTACACAACAACATCATTCTCAGTGTACTCGTGTCAGCAGAGCTTGAATATTACTCACAGTCGTGTAAAAATATATTTGTATGACGGTTTCAGTGTTTATGATTTGTGTTCTCCTCCTGCAGCCCTCCCCTCTGGTGAAGATGAAGGTGAACGACAGGGGGCGCTCAAGAGGTTCAGTGCCATGTGGTCGTCGTTCCGCAGAGGGAAAAGAGACAGTGAGTGTGACATCAGAAAACCACATCAAACACAAGTGATTCACAGTTTGAGCTCGACGGTACTTCTCCTTTTTTATGTCAGTGTTCCTGTTCAAGCAGAAAGGGACGCGGTGATGATAATGAGAGCTCAGGCACGATGCAGGTGGCGCTGGATGTGGACTCAGGGTGTTATTAGAGGTTATACAACCACTGACATTAACCGCAGATGATGGGGGTGTAAAAATAGCTGTTGGACAAAGATACTAAGAGCGCACTCACACTAGGTAATCCGTACCGCCCTGAGCATGTTTGACTTCTGAGACTGCTCCTGACTGTGCTCAGGCTCCGTACCCCTCTTTGGTCCTGGCACAGACCCTGCTGCGTTGTCACATCAGCTCACTCTGACTTTCTGCAGAATAAATACGAGGAGGCTGGAGGAGAAACATTCAGCTGTTTGTGTTCACACATGACGCTCAGCCTGTAAACGTCGGGAGTGTCTCAGGAGTTTTGTGCAGGTGTGAACAACAAGGCTTTTCACTGCTTAGAGCTCTTTTATGCTTCAAATTCAAATAACTTTATTCATCCGTTAGGAACTTCATTTGTGTAAAAGAGCATCAATGCGCATACAGCTAGACACACAAAAACAACAACAGAAACATGCATACAAGTGGCTCTATTAAAAGCATGATAAATTATTGTTATAAGCGGTTAAATGAGTGGTGTTAAAAATAAATAAGAAATAGATCATTTGTTCATGACCCTGAAGGATGTGGGAGCAAAGCTTGACATGGTTCGATTAGTCCGGAAAGTGAGAGATCTGTATCTGTGGCCTGAGGGGAGACGATCATTGGACGATCATCTGACACTTGAACGCATCTGATCCCAAACCAACAGAGTGAGATTCCTCAAATTAAAGTTTGGGCTTCAACAAATAATCGAAACGATAAGAACTTGGTGTTAACTCAAAGAAAACAGCTTTGATTGACTTTGGTCATCCTGGATGAAAACTGATGTGCCTTTTGATAAGCGTGTGGATGAAGGAGATGGCATCTAGTATTGCACTGGAGAGAGTGACTTGCATAACTAAAGGAAGGACAAAAGAATTTGAAAATATGTGGAAACCTTTATTGGAGTTTCTTTGTCATCAGAGCACATGATCCTTTTAAGATCGCTGTGTGTGGAGTGCTTGTGTTTCTTCATTTATTGTTCGTAATGTTTATGGAGGTCTTGTATTTGTGTGTGTTAAATGTGTTTATTGTAGTTCAGTTATGTGTAAAGATTTCAATAAAGGCATTGTTAAAAAAAAAAAGTAATAATAATAATGGAAACATAAAACATCTGGTCGATAGCTCTGAAGCTTGTCGAGCTCGATTGGCAGTTTTATCAGCGCTATTAAATGCCAACATGGCGTCGCAGATATGGGGTTGCCTCCATGTTTGTTTTGCTGAAATGTCACTTAGCTGAGGTCGTGTCTGTGCAGGTAGTCTGCAGCGTACACATGCCACAGTATCAGTATAATACAGTATATAGGAGTATCAACTTTTTCCAGATTTCTGCATGACCAAGGATGATGTGACAGATAGAGATGTCTCTGTTTAAAACCCCTTATCACATTTATTAATCAATACATTCTGTTTACTCTAAGCTGCTGTTTCGCCCGGTAACGTAGCAGTTTGTTAATCTGTCGTGCTGTAAAAAAAAAATCATGTTTAGATTTTTTAATGAATCCTTTCAAACACTTGTCTCCGAGTCGGAGCCGAAGCAAACGAAACACAGACATCTGAACTGAACGTCTGCACGGAATGATAACACAGAAATATCAGCCAGTACTTTTTTTATTAAGTGGAAATACACTGTGCAGAGCTTTCTGTTTTTGTTTGACCCCTGACCTCTCTCACACACGCATACACACACTTATGACGGTGTGTCACAATCTGAAGAACTGTGTTTAACATTTTTGACTCGGAGTAAAAACAATCATTCCAGCTCAAAGTTTAGCGTCGTGTTTTTACTCAAACTGTTACTGCGTCGAGTTTTCGCTGCCAAAAAGTCTCACTTGAAAGGAACCGGTTCTTCAGGTGGAACATATAATCTCTGCATACTTCAAAGTCTTTGTGCAGCATTTTAAACCTGATGATTTTTCAGGCGAACGTCTGCCAACTTTAAGTGTTTATTCATGTCACTGAGGACGAATAGCTGCTGGAACTGTTCAACACGGAGAGACAGAAGGCAGCCGAGCTGAAGACGGAGAGATCCTCGCTGAGAGACAAAGAACACATGAGTGGGCTGCAGTTACATGAAGGAGGAGACGAGCTGAATGATGACCTCTGGACAGAGCTGGAGAGTTCAGGCAGCAGGACAGATGGTAGACAAGAGGCGGGAAGGTCCTGACTGTAGGCAAACAGTATCTGCAAACACAGCTGATTAATGATCCGAGGGACAGATTCCACCCAAAGACAGAACTAAATTAAACAGTCAGCTCACCACATTATGATATAAACCCACCGGTGAGGAGGTTTTCAAAAGTTATGAGACAGACTGAAATTAAAATGTATTACTTCATATAAGCGATAGATTAAAGGAGAGCATCAGAAAGAATAAGAGTGATTGTTTCTGTTGTCATAGTGATGCTGTTGCTGGATTGTTCCCTCCAGATGAGCGCTGGGTCTCTGCCTCAAGTGTTCTTGGGTCTTGTTCATGAGTGAGGGCAAAGTGGATTGTGAGATCCACAGACGACTTGTAACCGGACCGTCCTGGTGAAGAGGGAGCTGAGCCTGAATTCTCGATTCACCAGCTACTCTTCATTGTAACTATCACCTGTGGGCATGAGCTTTGAGTGGTGACTGAAAGAATGACATCACAGATACAAGCTGCTGGACTGAGTTTCCACAGGGGGGCGTCTGGGCTCAGTCTGCAGCCTGGTGGATGTACGTCACAGGTTCATGTAGCCCAGACTTTAGATTTTCATCCATCAAAATGCTGACTGACCTTCTGTGATGTGAGCTGTCACAGCTTGCTCGTTCCTCTAATGACGCCTATAAATCTTTCCATGTGCCTTACATCGCTAACCCTTCTCTTGTTTCTCTGCAGAGGTCAAAGACCCGGAGCCCGAGGAGCAGCCGGGCCCCATGGTGGAGGACAACACCTCCCGGCAGCACAAATACGTCAGCGGTCAGTACTTCTTCGAGTATCTGGTCGTGGTCAGCCTCAAGAAGACCAAAGACGGCAGCAGCTACGAACCTCAGATCACCTACCAGTTCCCCAAGGTCAGTGCTGCTGGAGCATGAAGTGAAGCTGTGTGAGCTGACAGCTTTCTTCTTACCGTGGTCTCCATAGAAACCAAACAGACGCTGAGGCGGGGTTCAGGGGGCTACAGCCACCACATCCAAAAACAGAGTGTTCATCACTGCAAATATTATTCAGAACAGATTGAGGCATAGCATTAGCTTGTAGCGTTAGCCGTGTCATCGTTGTCTCGTGTTTAGCAGCTTCACCGGCTGCAGGAAGTGGTCTAACCCGAGTTATGTCTCAGGTTTGATCCGAATAAGTCAATAAATCCCTCCTCCTTTTTCCATTCAGAAAGACGGGATGGCGAGATATCAGAAGGAGGAAGAGGAGAAGACGCTGAAGGCGATCACTCTCTTTTGTTTCCCCGAGGGCATCAACTGGGCTCCTCTGACAGAATACCACAGGTACGCCTCTCACCTGTTTCAATCCTTTAACCTGTTTTTAAGGTTTAGAGTTCTTCAACATCTTTCTGTCTGTTTGCAGTGAGACGTTTTCCTTCGTTCTGACCGAGATCGACGGCAGCAGAAGAAACGGATACTGCAGGAGGTTACTGGTCAGTGTGCGGACTGACCGCGTCTCTAACATGTCGTCAGTTACAGATCATTTTATTAACTTTATTAACTTTTCTCTCCTTTCATCATCTTTAATCTTCAGCCTGGAGGGAAAGGAGCTCGACCTCCTGAGGCGTACTGCATCATCAGCTCGCTCGCTTGTTTCGGCCTCTTCTCCAAAGTGAGTTCAACGTTTTGGGTTTAACCTAAAAGTTTCTATTCGAACATCATGACTTTCAAAGATATAGCAGTGTGAAAGTGATGTTTTCTATTTGTGAACAGCTGATCTGTTCAGACCTGCGGCTCGTTTAGTCATCACCTGGTTCAGCCGGTTTCTGCCTTCTGATTTTAACCTGACACGCTCATTACAGGCCAACAATACTGAGAGTAGATTTATATATATCTCTAGAGCTCTATGGGGACATTAACTCAAAGTGTGTGAAGGGCGTCTCTCCAGTGACTGTGTGACACACCTGTCAGGTGGTTTTGTGTGTGTGTGTGTGTGTGTGTGTGTGTGTGTGTGTGTGTGTGTGTGTTCTCAGTGATGTGTCACTGAAGGAAAACGTGGCAGTAAAAAAAGTTTGAACAGAAGCAACAGAATGAGGTCACTTCGTCCTGAATCTTTGGCAGTGTGAGGACTTTATTCACCCTGGAGAAAAGAGGTTAACAGGGACCGCCCACTTTTTCAGCGGTTCTGGGTCCAGAAGTAAATTTCCCCGTTCATATCCTCCTTTGACATTTCACAAAGTGAATATGCGATACTTGTGACTATAGTAGATTTGATTTGGAGCCAAATCGACGTTTAGGACTGAGAAAAAGAGTAAATGTAAATACAGCGCCACCTTGAGGTCAACATGTTTTACTTCATGGACCTGAGAAGTGAAAGGATCTGCAGTGAAGTGTCTTTATTTTGCAGCACAAACATTTTTTGCGATGAAAAATAAGAGAAGAAATCATATTTTCTTTGCAGTGTCAATAAGGATTTTAAGTCTTTCCACTTTTTATTTTACATTAAAACAAAAAATCTGCTGCCTGATAATGTAGCTCGCCTCCATCTTAACACATAAACATTAAGTTGAACCTTTTGCTTTCTGAAGTTTTGCTTTTTAATCCCTGCTAGAGAAGTTTTTCAGATGTTTGTAATTCTGAAGAAGAAACAAAAAAGCAGAATCACAGCTTGCGCAGAAATCTGTTGGAGAAAAACATCAAGCTGATATCAATGATGCTCGTCCTTGTTTTATTTTTGGGATTTTATAAGCCGTGCTCTGTCCTGACCCGCGTGCTCTCCTGCTTGTGTGTTTTTTTGCAGATATTCGACGAGGTGGAGAAGCGGCGGCAGATCTCCATGGCCATGATCTACCCATTCATGCAGAAGCTGAGGGAGGCTTCATTCCCAGCTCCGGGAAACACTGTGGAGATTAAGAGCTTCATTCCTGAGTCGGGCACTGAGGTCAGAGCGGGCGTTTATTTTCACAACTCTGACCCGCTGTGATATCACCGCTCTCACAAAGTTATTCACCCCCTTTTTTTTCACCCCACGTCAAGCTTTAAAAAGTCTTCAAAAGTGTCTCGTTCTGATATGTAGACAGGATGCGTGCATGTCAAAGATTTCAGGCTGCCGGAAACAATGAGTGCAGGTTAAATCTCCCTCCACAGTCAGGAGGGAGGATGACCTGACATCACCCACTCAGCTGGACTCAAGCCAAAACTACTACAAGTAAACCTGCAGACTTTTAATGACTCAGGAGGAAAACATGAAGCCGATACACAGGAAGTCATTACTGTAGAGAGGATGGCCCTATTGTTACAGAGTGAGGGAGAGAGAAAGTCCCCTGATCTCCAGAGAAGATTAGCGTGAGATGATACACTCTTCTTTTCCTCTGAAATAAGGTGAGGCTAAAAAGAAGTAAACAGGCTGTAATCAAACAACAGCTTGAATCTAAGAGATTCAAAGATGGAGTCAGCAACATTTCTCATGCCGTTTGTAAACACTGCATTCAAACGGGGCTCCTCCTCCTGGGCTCATCACTCCCAGAAGCCCCGCCCCCTGCAGGATGTAGTGTGTACGTTTACTGCTTGTACCTACACTGCAAGCGAACGCAAGCCAGCACAAGCTAACCGCCGGTGTTTGTCACTTGCCTGTCCAACAGGAAGTAGACCAACTCCACGTCCTCGGGTAAAAGACAACACAAGGTTCACCCTCGTTTTAGAACGAGCTTTATCCACTTGGTGTTTCTCCTCACTCTGATTATATTTCCTCTTCTTTGCTGCTACGTCCACGTCCGTCATATTCACCGGTTTGAATCTCGTCCAATCACTGAGTTGTATCCACTCCTAAACTCACCTGCTGTGCTGTCATTGGCTGGAGGAAACACACCAGCTCCGCCCAGAAACGTCCCGAGTCAACCAGAACAAAGCAGAACAGTAAAATCCAGTCAGAGGACAGAGTCTCTGCAGACACAGTCACCACCACACATGTATGGAGGCCCAGAAGGGACGATGGAGCAGCTTCACTTTAGGAGAAGTCTGTGTTTTATTTTGAAGGATCAAGCTAATGACTGTACCTTTAAGAGATGCTAAATAACCAAAGTTGATGATAAAAAGTCCGACATGGCAACCCTGCTGGAAGCTCGCTGTAGATCCTGCAGGCGGGTGTGTGTGGCGTCATGTCTGAACATGTCCTGCATTACTTCACCTTTACCTGAGAGCAGAAACACTACACCTCTCCCAGCAGGCCACGGGAGAGTTTCAACAGATAGTCGACTACAAAATCAGCTCTCTCTATGTGAAGACTCTTCTTCATTCTGACAGCAGAGTAAACGTCTTCAATAAAACACAAACAACATAAAGAGGAAGAAATACATCTGTACCCCCCCCGCCCTCTCTCTCACACACACACACACACACACACACACACACACACACACACACACACACACACACACACACACACACACACACACACACACACACACACTCAGGCCATGTCGTGTTTAAGGTTGTCAGTGGACTGATGATGCTGATGTTGTTGTTGACATGTTTGTGATCTCTCTCTCTCTCTCTCTCTCTCTCTCTCTCTCTCTCAGATCATCAGTCTGACTCGGCCGTTGGACTCCTGGCTCGAACACGTGAACTTCGGCGTTCTGTTCGGCTGTCTGACGGACGAGGAGGTGCTGCTCGTGTTCGCCTCCGCCGTCCTGGAGAGACGAATCGTCTTCATAGCCGATGAACTCGGGTCTGTGCTCCTCAGATCTGGCCTATTTCTCTCACTCTCTCTCTCACTCTCTCTCTCTCTATTTCTCTCACTCTCTCTCTCACTCTCTCTCTCTCTATTTCTCTCACTCTCTCTCTCACTATTTCTCTCACTCTCTCTCACTCTCTCTCCTCAATTTATGAATCTATCCACTGCCCCCCCCCCCCCCCCCCCCCCCCCCCCCCTCCATTCTGTCGATGATTAATTGACCTGAACCCGATCGTTTCTCTCGTGTCTCTGCAGCACGTTATCTCAGATCATTCACGCTGTGGCCGCGCTGCTCTACCCGTTCACCTGGCAGCACACACTCATCTCCATCGTACCCGAGATCCTCATCGACGTGGTGATGGCTCCCACGCCCTACCTGCTGGGGGTCCAGAAACACCTGCTGGACCTGGTCATAGACCAGGGCGACGTGAGTCAGCATGAAGGACACAAAGAAAAACTTCATTTATTTAGAATAAAATCAGAAGTCAGCTTTCTTCTTCTCTCTCTCTGAAACAGCTGCTCGTGGTCGACCTGTCCGAGGACAAAAAGCAGACCTTCATCGAGTCGGTAAGTGTTGTATTCACATGTACTTTATGAAACTATCTTTTCTTCATCAGATATTCATTATATATTTATGGGACATTTGTGTAAATCTAAACCTTTCCAGATTGGAGATGAAAGCTCGATTCTGCCGCCGAAGCTCCAAGCTGAAATCATGGAGGCTCTGAGCAAAAGACAGAAAGCGTCGAGTAAGTAAAGAGAATCAAACACACGTTTATCTGATTAGTCTCATTTTTATTTATGGGGATATCTCAGGGTGCAGGTAGATCCATCTGTCATGCACAAGCACTTAGAAGCTGGCTAGACAGACTTCCTCTAACAGGCAGAAACCTCGAGCAGGACCAGACTCTCTGTGATCCCCTTTTCCACCGAGTCATTTCCAGGACTGGTTCAGAGCTGGCGCCTCATCTGGCGCCAGCCTAATGACTGACTCAGGGCCTGAAGAAAAAACAGTTTCAGAGTAACACCAACTCCTACAAGAAAAAAAAACTGGTTTACGTCGGAGCAACAGAGATGTAGTTTTAACATCACTTGTGTTTTCTGTCTTTTTTCTTCCAGCGGTAGAGGAGCTGAACCGGGTGGTGTCGGAAGCCTTCCTGCATTTCTTTGTGAGGACAGTCGGCCATTACGCCCCGTATGTGAAATACGGCCACTCGGGGGAGCCGGGGGTGTTTGCGAAGAGAAGTTTCTACAAGGCCATCGAGTCCAAAACCACCCGACACTTTGTCAAGAAGTTCCTCCAGACGCAGATGTTTGACCTTTTTATCCAGGAGGTGGAGCAGCAGCAGCGTGGACCACAGCAAGGTGACAATTTTCACACTAAAATAACATCTGTCTTTGCAAATCCAGCAGACTCCAGTGAGTGTGTTCACATGGATTTAGAGTATCCTGGTTTGGATCATATTCAGGATCTGGTGTTTACATGCACACAGAGAAACATGTTTATTCATACCCTTGTATACATCATAAATACTAGTATCCTGGTTTCTGGTTACTGCATCATATTTGTGCAGATTTTTTTTCAGAGATGCGACTGCAGTGAACTGATTTTCAGAGTCTCGACCACAAACAACAACCCACACATTTCAGATTGAACTGTCGTTACTTAATCCTCCAACTGGAGCTCATGTTGACACAATCATTTTCTAAACCGGAAACTTATTTGTGTTTTTTTCTCCTGCAGGAATATTTCACAAAAAGATCGCTGAGTACCAGGAGAAGAAGAAACGGGAGAAGGCGAGGAAACACTAGCTGTGTGTGTGAATGTGTGTGTGTGTGTGTGTGTGTGTGTGTGTATATATATAGAGGAGTACATAGGAGACGATGGGAATGTTGCACTGTGTGTGTTTTTATGTCCTGTGTTGGTTTAAAATAATTAATGTGTGAATTACTGTACGGCTATGTTGCTGCTACTCTGTGAAACACTGGCAGAACGAGAGACTTCAGCTCCACCTGTAGGCCGCAGTCTGTCGCTGACGAGCAGGAAATCATTTCAAATAAAAGACTAGTTTTTTAAGTCACAGTGCCTGCAGTCTCTGATTTTTATCACAGCTTCTTTCAAGTTTCTTATTGTTGACGTAGATAGCAGGCCGTCCCCACCAACGGTCCAGAGAGAACCTACGGGACAAGAGAGCTCAGGAGCTCCCAGCTCCAATGCACAAAAGAAAACTCGTAAATGTTGTGTAAAAATAAACTTCAGTTTAATGTTCTTTTCACTTCTTCTCTCCTCCTCAATGACAGAATGTAATTTATTTTAGTCCTATAACAGCAGGCAAACTCTGCATCTGCTGATTTGTCTGACCAGCCTTTTCAGATAATTCTCCATCATCTGTAGTTCAAACTCACAGGTATAACCAGCAGAGATTATAGTCTGTTTTGAGCACAAGGTAAAAAATTCACACGGGGCCCCTCTAACCAGAGGTGTAGGGTTGCTGTAACAAGACGGGTGACGTCACTCAGGCTTCGTCCACTGCTATTTACAGTGTATGATTTATACTGTAACTAGCTTATTATTTTTCTTTCAGCCTGCTAGATAAGCTAAGTATTTGACTGCCGCCCCCTCCTCTGACCCCCAGCGGTGCACGCTCGACTCGGTCAGCTGCTCTGCTTGCTAAGTTAACTAATATTCAAGGTCAAAGAGCAAACGTGAAAATGTAGTGCTCGCAGAAGATCTCTCCCTTACAGTTAAGGCAAAACAAATGACTTTTTTTTCATTATCATTATTTGCTCCGACTTCGACCCCCACTTTGGGAACCACTGCTCTGGAATAATTTGGAAAAGGTCCATATACTTTATGCTATTTGTTGTTGCGTTAATAGTTTTCTGATTTGTGTAGGACTCTCACATTAAAAACACTTAAAAAAAGGTAAACAAACAAAAACATCAAACTTTATTTTGAGCCATTTAACAAAATTAAAAAAAAACCCATTTTAAATCACATTTTTAAGTTGCTTAGGTATTTAATAGTTAATAGTTTTATATCTCAAATAGCCTTCCCTCATGTTTTGTTATTTTAAACAATCATTGCTTTGGATTTCTTTATTTTAAAGCATATTTGTCCTTGTATGCCATTACGTTGGGAACAAGTCTGTACTGCTTGTATTTCTAATGTTGTATGTTTACTTTCACATTTCTCTACCAAAACTACATAGTGCACCTTCAAAGGAATGTGTGGAAAATGTATAATATAGATATAATATTTAAAGTCTATAAGGAAAACATAGATTGGAAAAAAGAGAGAAGGGAAAACGCAGAGTAAATAAACGGGTTGGCCACTAGGGGTCGTGTTGAGTTGTAATTTATGGTGACGCAACATTCCGCAGAGCAGAGGAAGAGACGGCAGACAGACACCGCACCTTCGACCAAGGTAAGCGAACAAAGACCAACTATTAAAGAAAACAGATACTGAAAGCAAAAGAATACTTTATTTTGAGTGTTTTCTTTAGTTTGTTCTCGTACAAAAAGGGAATAAAGACGTGTTGTATCTTACACGGTTTTATTTTAAAACGAACGACTCAAGCTGTTGTAGCAGATAAGTGGCTAACGTCCACCAGCTAACTTTCCCTTAGCTGTTCGCTTTGGTTAACTTCAGGTTGTCAAGGTAGCAAAAATGGAGGAGGGGACTTTCCGTTGTGTGCCTTCAAAATAAAACTCACAACAAAGAACTGCCAATCATATTGCCTTTTCATAAATTATATTGCTTTTATTTTGAAGGAGGCATTAGTCGCTAATCAAACGTTCTATCCTGAGCTTGACGCATCTTTGAACTTTAATAGCTAACTAGCCAGCTAACTACTGTTAGCAGGTAAAAGCCCATTTTTCATTACGTTTCCAGATCAACTCGCTTGAATTCCTAACTTTAAACAAGGTAAAGTTTGTCTGGAGTTCATCGAGTGTTTAGTTAAATTACTTCTTTCACTCTTTGCGCCTGAATTGCCACCGAAACTAACAACTTTGGTGGCTACGTGTTGTTTACACTGTGTGGGACAGCTGAGCAGAAATAAAGACTTCAACGCTGTTTGTTTCTATCCGAAGAAGGTTTAGTCGAGCCTAGGTTGGAAAACTGTGTACAAATGTAAGTGTAGGAGTCTTACATGTTGATTAAAGCATTTAATATGTGATATATAATCCCCTTCACCAGGTTCTTCTCTACGTCTCCGCCTTCATCTCAAACTGACAGAGCTGTTGAGTTCACTAAAGAGCAGGAAATACTTTATTTTATAAACCATTGTTCACACATATTTAATACATATTTGAATCATGTAAACATTGACTGAGAGTGGTCAACATTTCAAAGAAAGCTGTAAAATTATAAAAACTATAAAAAAGCTATTAGTAATTCACTGCTTTATAATTGTCTATTTATTTACTCAGTCGCTGCACTTTAACTTTAACTGTCTATTTATTTATTTACTCATCCAGTCACTGCACAATAATAACTATATACTCTGTCACTGCACCATAACTTCACTTATTTGCACTATATCTCGATATTTAAATTTGTTTAATTAATCAGTCACTGCACAATAATAACTGTATATATTCTTTCAGTCACCACAACTGTCTATTTATTTATTATTATTATTATCATTCATTCACTGAACAGCAATTGCTCTGGCCACTTTTTGCATACTTCTCTCTCATATCACCACAAATACATTTTTGTTGTTGTTGTTTTTGTAAACGCTGCTGTTTAAGATTGCTGCTAAGTTTCGTTGTGTCCTTGTATACAACGATAGTAAAGATTCTATCTATCTAAAATGTTGTGGTGATGGTCAAAATGTTCAACACGATACAGTGTTTGTCAGGCTACCACGATATTACAAAATAACTGACATTGCGATGTCTTTCCTATTTATGTATACAATGCGGCATGAAAATGATGATGAAAGTTTGATGCAGTCTGCTTTTTATGTTCATACCGTAAACATATATTAATGGCACACGCTTTTATTTGCTTCAATCTATGAAATGAGTCTACCTTTATTTAGGAAAGGCATCAATACAAGACGAGACAAACATGATTATGGTTTGGTAGTGGGACCGATTTTACTGGAGTTTAGTCAAGTTTAAATTCTGATTTTCTAAAAGCTGCTGATTTATGATTAGGTTATTGTTCTATTAATTGTGCTGCCTTTCTCAGAACTCAGTGTATACTCACACAAAGACATCACACAGTGCTTGCACAAATCAGATTTCCTCATAATTTCTTCATAACCGCCTGTCTCAATGTTATCAACGTTGTTCAGCTCTCCTTCCTCTTTTTCTGCGTCAGCAATCGTCTCATTTCATACTTCCAACTTTTGAGAGCTGAACTCAGTGTTGTAACCACTGACCTAAGTATAACATCAGGGTTTTTTTTTGTTTTTTTTTACAGTGCAGAAGTTTTTTGGTCTATTCTGCTGCTTCCTTCAGCCCTTTATTATTCATCTTACATCACTCCTTAGTGGTCTCAGCAATGTGGCAGCAGTCTGAATCAACATGAGTTTCCAGCAGCCGGGAGTGACAGTGGATGTATTGTACTGTGTACACGCTCTCTGTTAACTTCATTGTTTTTTTTGGTGCTTCTCCAGGTAAAGCATGGCAATGACGGGCCAAAGCTCATGCTCCTCCATGAGTAACCACACCAAGGAGCGGGTCACCATGGCCAAGGTGACCCTGGAGAACTTCTACAGTAACCTCATCGCCCAGCACGAAGAGAGAGAGATGAGGTAAGATGCAGAACAGATCTGTACGATAATATGTGAGCATGCACCCTGATTTAGGACCTGTAATGTTGTTATTACAGACTAAAGCAAATGTAATACACAGGAAAATTAAAAAAAGCAATTGCTACTCCTTCTTAAAAGTTGATACACACAGAGAAATAAGCATAAAAAACATTTGATTGTTAAATTGTCTGATTCGTCAGGCTTTGTAACATCTTTGTGACTTGTTATGCTAGAGGTTAATAAAGATTTGTGTAACCGTGGGATAAAAATAGGAGAGATATTTATGGTAAAAGGTGAAAATTCAGTGGAGCTGGAGGCTGGTTTCGGTCATGTACAGAGGCGGCGGTCCTCTAGCCCGGGAGTCACAGTTCGAATCCGACCCTGTGAGTCCTTTCCCGTAAAAAACACGCACATCCAAATCAAATAGGGCCAACTCAGGGTCGAGCATAAAAGAGAAAGACAGCCTCGCACAGTCTCTCTTTCCTGTATGACATTCCCCCCTCTCACGACTCTATCCACTGTCCCGTCTCTCAAATAATGGCATAAAACGGCATAAAAAAACAGAAATAAATCTGAAATAAAATTGGTGGTGGCATCTCTGAAACTTTAAACCACTAAAAAAATGTAATGCAGAGATTTAGAGTCAGAAATCTGTATTGTTGGGTTGTGATGGTCAGGATGTTTTCACAGTGAATAAAAACTCCTGACGTTCCTGGATACACTGAACGGTTTCAGAAGTTAACTGATGATGCTCAGTATATCAGAATAGCTGCTGGTCTGCATTCAGATAGTTGACGGCAGAATGTATTTACTTTTGCAGACTATAGTGAAAAGGTAATAAAAGGAAACTGTAGGTTGATATTTCTGTATTTGTTTTCCCTTTGCCATGAGAACAGTGTTGTCTGGTTGCTTTCTGTCTGAGCTCTCATGAATGTAACTCAATCATTAACAGTGGATCCTTTGACAACGTCTTGTCAGTTGGTGGCTTATTTACATGTTTCTGGGTCACCTCCTCTCACTCTCACCACGTGAGCACTGACATCTGATTCCTGCTGCGCCGTGCTTTGACTCTGCTGCTGCTTCACAGAGCAGACAGCATCTATTTTACCCAACTTAGTTTTGATAGCACGCTTTAAGAAACAGGCAAATCAACAGTAGGTGACAGTAAGCGAGTAATTTAATCTGCCCGACACGGAGGATCATCAACTACTTTGACAAGCGTAGTCTTTAGATTAAAGTATTTAATTTCATCCTTTGTGATTGAGATGTCGTTGATATCCTTTGGGTGTCGTGTTGTCAACATGGTTAATTATTCAGTTGGAAACGTGTCGATGTCATCAAGGTTAGGGATGACCAAGGTAGGGATGTTCTCGTTAAGTTGACCTAAAGGTTAAAAGTCATGACCCATGGTAGTCGGCACCAGAATTACTGGTTGGTTAAACTAATTATTTATTTATTTTTAGGTTTATTTTGGGCCTTTTTATGCCTCAATTTTAGAGACAGGACAGTAGAGAGAGATGACTCTGTCCTCGCACATGGGGTGAGCAAACTAAACCACTAGGCCACCCATGCCCCGGTTGAACTAATTATTTAAATGTTGGCCTTCGATGTCGGTCAAATGTTGTGCTCAAATTGCAACGCCATGTTTTTTTGTCTTCTTGCAAATAACTAAAGATTCATCCATTATCTGAACCGCTTTTCCCGTTCTGGGGCTTAGGGCCCTGGAGCCGATCTCAGCTGTCATTGGGCGAGAGGCAAGGTTACACCCTGGGTTATTCACCTGCCAATCACATTCACACCTACCGACAATTTTTAGGTTCTCCACGACTAAGGATGTTCCAATCTTATATGTTCCTTTCTGTTTATTATTCTTGACGTCTGCCAGCTTTGACTCTCGACTAGAAACACACACAACTTCATTTTTGTTGGCAAATTATTGACACGTATCTGAATAACTTAATTTTTTACTTATGACGTGATACTAACAGTCAGATTGTGTTCTCAGGCAGCAGAAGTTGGAGAAGGTTATGGATCAGGAGGGCCTGGCTGATGAAGAGGTGAGAGGGACAAACACCTGCAGAGGTTTCCCAGCATGCTTTGTGGATTTTTTGAGTGTACTGAGCATCTAAAACGATGGGACCCACAGGAGCCAAAGCATCCAACAACTTCTGCTATCCTAAAAATGTAGCTTCAAGAATTTTGCATTATTTTTCTATTTTACGTTACCCTGGCAACAAGTCAAGCCTCTTTGCTCAAAACACATCTGACAGCATCCTTAGAAGACAACAACTGAGAAATAAAAAAACAAGCATAAATAACATTTTGTAAGTTAGTCTGTCGAGGGTCGAGGGCGTTATTTTGAACTTGGTCTTAAACAGTAGATATTAGAAACATTGCATTCTGAACTGAACCGATTTCCAGGACTGTCATCACTCGTAACAAACAGACTTCCTGGAGGACGGATATATAGCAGTGAACTTTAGTTTTTGCGTTATGAGTACCGTTTAGATGTTGTGATTTATGTAATGCAGCTGGTGATTACCGTATCACATTCAATGCTGTTTCTAAAACTTGCGTCTTTTTCCTGCAGAAACGAATGCGGCGTTCCCAACATGCGAGGAAAGAGACAGAGTTCCTGCGTCTGAAACGTACTCGACTGGGTCTCGAGGACTTTGAGTCCCTCAAGGTGATCGGCCGAGGAGCTTTCGGGGAGGTAAAAACCTTTTATATAAATATATTTTATTTGTCAAAGACATTTCATACAAGTTAAACCCGGCAGTTGTGGGAAGTGCTTCAATGGTTTGGTGTCTGTGGCTTCATCACAGATACCAAACACTTCTCTGTGTCATAAGACTGTAGACAGAGTTATCATAGCAGCAACGTTTCCCGAGTCTGTAACGAGAGAGAGAGAGAGAGAGAGAGAGAGAGGAGAGGGAGAGAGGGAGAGAGGGGGAGAGGGAGAGGGAGAGAGGGGGAGAGGGAGAGGGAGAGAGAGGGAGAGAGGGGGAGAGGGAGAGAGAGGGGGAGAGAGAGGGAGAGAGGGAGAGAGAGAGAGAGAGAGAGAGAGAGAATCAGTGACTAACCGCAGAGTCTCTGTCTGCTCATACAAACATCCTCAGGCTGAAGTCCACCAAGTATCAGCTGAAGAACACATGCACTTTAATTATTTGTGTTTCATATTCATGTATTATCAGTAAGACCTCTTAAGCTTTATTTTTTCCCCGTTCTGGAGGTTTCAGCTTGACATGTGTGTTTGTCCTCAGGTCCGCCTGGTGCAGAAGAAAGACACAGGTCATGTGTACGCCATGAAGATCCTCCGCAAAGCTGACATGCTGGAGAAAGAACAGGTGAGGCAGCAGAATGAACGCACAAAGTAAACTTTGGTGTTTCATCTTTGTGGACTTATTTAAAACCTGTGTTGTCAGGTGGGTCATATCCGTGCTGAGAGGGACATCCTGGTGGAGGCAGACAGTCTGTGGGTGGTCAAAATGTTCTACAGCTTCCAGGATAAGATGAACCTCTACCTCATCATGGAGTTCCTGCCTGGAGGTAAGACCCCTGAAACCTGGACCACAACTCTGTAAGGAGGACTCTTAAAAGAGAAAATCAGCGAGGGTTTATCTCTGCTGTTTTTTGTGCTGCAGGAGACATGATGACCCTGCTGATGAAGAAGGACACTCTGACAGAAGAAGCCACTCAGTTCTACATCGCAGAGACGGTGCTGGCCATCGACTCCATCCACCAGCTGGGCTTCATTCACAGAGACATCAAACCAGACAACCTGCTGCTGGACTCCAGGGTCAGTCATCGTGTCCATTTTTTAATTCTTAACAAGCTTTTGATTTAATCTACAGCATTGTGACAGGAGGTGGAGGTTTATTGATTTGAGGAGTGTGTGCTGCAGATGTCTGTAGTAATAAGTGTGTTTTTTGTGTTTACAGGGTCATGTGAAGCTGTCAGATTTTGGTCTGTGCACGGGGCTGAAGAGAGCTCACCGGACTGAGTTCTACAAGAACCTGAACCACAGCCTGCCCAGTGACCTCAGCAAGCAAAGTCAGGCAACCACGTTCAGTTATTTCAAATGATGCATGCATGCTAACAATGTTTGTTAACTGGAAACACTCCCGTTTTGACGAACAATGACCTTGTGTGTTTGTTGATACGATGTCATACCACATACGTCCTGTCTTGCACGTGATTCTGTAATTACTGCGGGGGCTCCAGCTGTCTGGCGGTGCTGCTCCGTGCTGCGCTCTGTGAACGCAGCATGTGGGTGTTGACGGACAAGTGAGCACGGAGCCGTACAAGAGCGTAGCTGACATGCAATACACACGCATCTGGTGGACGTTCTGGGTAATGAAGTGTGCGACTGAGCTTTTTTTTACGCCCGCACCCGTGCAGGACTTCAGTGTGCGGTCACATGGTTGTTAGTGAACAGCTGGTGCATCGGTCATTCATGCACATTTAGGGCCCGTATACATCAGGAAAGGAAGTCGGGCTGGTTAATGTGAGCCCTGTATATCCAGAGGCTTTTTTAACACAACGTGAAAGGTGTTTTCTTTTGCCCGGCTCGGGTGATTGGCTCCTTTTTGGAAGATGTCGTCTAATATTCTTTAGCATGTTTGACGCCTTCTCGCGCTGCTAACCTGAAGTTTCCCCCCATGCATCTTAAAACAGCAGACAGCTCTTCTTGCTCCATCGAACAGTCTCCTTCCTCCCGTCCTCTTCTGCATTTGTGTTTTTTTTTTGACAGCGGTTACGAGCATTACTGCCAACTGTATTGGGGTGAGGTTACTGCAATGTGTGACTGCCCTTTATGCACCGAGCTATGGCGCCTGAACCTTAAGAGTTCAGAGCGAATACAAATACAGTAACGGGTCGAATGCTTATATAAGTAATTCAGTTTTTTCTTGATTTTTTACAAACTGCTCCGTCTCCTCTCCACAGCTTTCCAGAACATGAACTCCAAGAGGAAAGCAGAGACCTGGAAGAGGAACAGGAGGCAGCTGGTACGTCTAAACACAGACCGGATAGATCTTTAGTATCTGTGTTAAAGGTTTCTGCGATCATCACAGTAAAATAAAGAATTCTTCAAAGTTCAGTTCCCAGAAAAAATCTTTTGTATTTCCCCTTCATCTCAAACTGCCTCTAACTTGCTCATCTTCTCCGTCAGGCTTTCTCCACAGTCGGGACCCCGGACTACATCGCTCCAGAGGTCTTCATGCAGAACGGATACAACAAGCTCTGTGATTGGTGGAGCCTGGGCGTCATCATGTATGAGATGCTGATAGGTAAGAATTCAGCTGATTCACCTTCAGGGTTTTTCAGACTACGCTTGATGTGATCTTAATGGCGGTTAATCTGTGCGCAGGTTACCCTCCGTTCTGCTCGGAGACGCCTCAGGAGACGTACAGGAAGGTGATGAACTGGCGAGAGACGCTGATCTTCCCCCCAGAAGTGCCTATTTCAGAGAAGGCCAAAGACCTCATCCTCAGGTAGGAACACACTCTGCTCATGCTCATAACTCTCTCTCTCTTCAGTCACCAGAAAACATCAAATATCAGCAGTTTTATTTGTCTGTGTTTTGTAAAAGGATGCACCGTCTGATGTGACACCCCCTACCTCCTGGAATTGTTTGTATTTAAGTTGAGTTGAGTGTGAACGACATTAAGTGATGTTGCGTTGTTCACAGGTTCTGCTGCGAGGAGGAGCACAGGATCGGTGCCGCAGGAGTCGAGGAGATCAAGTCCAACCCGTTCTTTGAGGGAGTGGACTACGATCATATCAGGTGGGAGCTGTCACTCTGTGTGATCTTAAGTGACATTTACTCATGATCAGATTGTGGGTTAAATAAAAAGACACCTGATATCACGCCCTACCCAAACATGCCTGTGATTGGCTGGTACTTGTTTCCTTCAGTGTGAGCTGAGCTACACGTTACTCAATTTAAACTTGCACTGATGTGTTTCGCAGAGAGAGACCAGCTGCCATCCCCATCGAGATCAAAAGCATCGACGACACCTCAAACTTTGACGAGTTCCCCGATTCAGACATCCTCACACCCACAGGTAGGCCGCAGGTTTCTGCTGACCTGACTTTGACTTGTTCTTCTGTTCTGATGACTAAAAACCTTCTTCTTCTTCTTCTCCTTCTCCAGCTGCTCCGGTGTCCAACCAGACCGAGGCCGACCTGAAGAACAAGGACTGGGTCTTCATCAACTACACCTACAAACGCTTCGAGGGCCTCACGGCTCGAGGGGCGATTCCGTCCTACATGAAGTCCGGGAAGAGATGAAGCCGGTCCCATAGGATTTAAAACCGACAGCATCATGACACCTGAACGAGTCGTCCAAACCCCCCGAGAGGAGAACTCTGTCTGTTCTCCGATACCTGAGCGTTACCTCAGGACAAATAATAACGGGGCTCACTTTCATCTGCTGCTTTCCACTGTAGGAACTGCTGCCTTCACCTCTGCAGTCTTCTCTTTCTCTGATTCTTCCGAGGGTACCCTTTTTTTATTCTTCCTGCTCGTGTGCGAGAACTGAACTGGGATTAAAGGATTCTGTGGGACGCCTTCATTCCTGATACCAGCATCATTTACATTCCCTCTCTGTAAACCAGCACCAGTCTGTTGGATCTACCAAGGGCTCCTCCTCTCTTTCCACTCCATCACTCGTCGACTTATCAGCTGAAACGTTTCTTTTATTTTTAGTCTCCACTTGAAGGTAACCAGGTGCTCTTCAGGGATTCTGTCCAAATGTTCCTCTTGGTTTCCTGCTGGAGCTCACCGAGGCTTCTTCAGATGGCCGAACCAAAGACTGTGAGCTGAACTGTGTTTCTGCTTCATCTCTGTCACGTCGCTTCTTAGAACTTTTATAGGTCGAATATTTGCCAGATCTGCTCGTTGAATTGATTAGAAGAGAATGATGCATTTTGTCGAGTCTTGTTACATTTTGGCAGTGACCCCCTCTCCCCCCTCCCCCTCCTTAAGTTTCTGACACCTTTAGCACCTTAAAAATGTTTGATGCAACTCTCAGTCCAGTCAGGCCTACAGCTCGGTAAATGTGTGTTTGGTTTGTGTGTTTTTATTGATTTAGAAAAGTCAAAAGTGTGGACGCAAAGTGACACCAGGATCTACAAACTGAAGTCAATATTCCCCCACAAATATCTGCAGAGTTCAGATGCACAGATCTGAAACTAAAGTTGGATCTCTGTCCGATTTGTAATCAAATATCTGGACTTCTTATCGGAGAACTTTGGGCTGATTCTGCACAGATCTTTCATCGTTTGCAAACACTTAACCGTTTCTCAGTCTCCCTGTGAAACATCAAAAGTCGTTTATAATGTGCTTTATTACCAAATTCTTAAACACTGCTCCTCCCTAGTCTTTCAAACAGTAAGGCTGACTTGCTGATTTCTGCAAGTGTGATAGCCACTGTAGGACACCAAAATTGCGCTGTCTTGAAAAACTCTACAAAGAAGTGATGACAGCTGATCTTAGCTACAGTCTGAAAATGGTTTCCTTGTGTTTCTGATCAGACTGTCGGCTTCTCGGTTTGTTTTGAGTTGTAGCAGAAACAACAGAGAAGCTGAAGTCAGACCGAGGAGAAAACTGTCCCAATGAGAGTCATTATCCACAGTCACAGGGAGACGTTCTCCACACAGACACGTCACCATGATATTATTTAAAACATCAGTTACATTGTGAAGGAGTGTGTTGTCGATCAGCAGCTTTGTGGGGATAAATAATGTTTCATCAGTTTGTCAAAGCTCTGCTCTGTCGTCAGGCCTTTGTTTCCCCTCCTCTGCTTCTTCACAGGACATGAGATTAGTTTGCTTGTTGAGTTATTTTTTGTATATTTAAATTTGATGTCAGAATGTTTGATGTCAGCTGGAGGGTCGCTCATAGCATTACTTTCTTCACCCTGAATGTTTGTGTTGGTTTTTTTTTAAAAGACGCTTGACATCTTTAAAGAACGACTCCACCTTTCACACTTTTTTTTTTTTTTTAATTTCTCTTTGCAGTGTGGAGTTTTTATTTAGACGTTTATAAGCACAGGGCTAACAGTGAACACAATATCCAAAATGCTGTCATTTAAAAAAAAAAATGAATGTAAAAGAAGTCTAAACGGGGTCACAGAGACGTTTTTGTTTTCGCCACAATAATTCCAAAATGCTGTTTGTGTGAATGTCGCCTGGACCTGACATGACTCTTTGCTTTATCTTTCTTCTGGGACGGTTGTCCTGGCACTCGAGGTGAAATACGGAAGCTCATTCCGACCAAAACAAAGACGAAAAAACGAGAGAATCATGACTTAATATAACTTTGAGATAATAACATTTCATAACTTTGACTTTGTCAGGTGTTGGTTTCAAGTCGTCATTTTGCTGAGTTGAGTTTGAGGCTTGCAGTAAAGAGACAAATGTTAGACCCCGTGCATGAAGTGTGTGTGCACTGAGAAGAAAAGCGCTGCACGTCCGTCCTGTTACTATTACAACAGTCTGTTTATAACAGCTGCTGTATGACCGACAATGCTCCGTTACTTTTAACTGAATGTTTTATATTTGACACGATCTGTAGGAGGCAAAAGTACGGGGAATATTGGAAATTTAGAAAATAGTGCCGTTCTGAAAAGTTGAAAGGTTTTGAGTGAAAAAAAGTGTCGCGCAAACAGAAAAAGCCTTTAGAGGATGCAGGCTCTACTTTTTTTTAGCCAGAGATCAGGCTGATGCTTCCACGACATCGGGTTTTATTTTTGATGATAATGTCATTTTTTATTTTTGACTTTTAATGCGGTGTAAAACAGCAGAGGGCGCCATTTATCAGCTGCAGCAGATAGTTAAAAGTAACTTGACCTTTGGGTCTTTCAGATTTTAAGGGTTATTTTAAAGATTCTCCAGGAAGTAAAAAAATAAAATAATAATAATGCAAAGGTTGGACCTCAAACTGATGCGACTCGTATCATGTCAGAGGATCCATTTTGATTTTGGTATAATCAATAACTGGATTTTTTTGGTCAAACAATTTTATAATCATGTCGTTCCCAACGTGTCATATTTTGTCTTTCTTGGCAGGAATGGGCTTCCGTATGTCTCGGCTCCGTCTGTCACGTAACGCTCGGTGTATTCAGGTTGTGTGTAGATGAAGCTCAGCACATTTAACACATTTTAGAGAAGCACGCAGTGGAGCTTTTTTCTATGATGGGGGGGTCACTATTTTTAAACCAACTGTCTGTTAGAGGGAAGTTTCTGCTCCGCATGCTTTTTACCAAACAGCAGAAGAGTCGCTTAAAGCAATAGAGCACATGGAACGACTTGTTTTATTGATGATGCCACTTTGTGTGTGTGCGCCCATGTGTGTGCGTGTGTTTGTAGTTTCAATCTGCAGGTGAGGATGTGAGCATGCTCAGTAGACACGATGTGTATGTTGTTTTCTACACGTGAGGCTCAGACGTGTGTGTATGCCCGCTCTGATCAGGGTCATCCTGCAGCGTGTGTGTGGGTCAGTCGTGTGTGTACGCGCTCTTCTCGGGGTCATCCTGCAGCGTGTGTGTCAGATGTGTGTGTGCTCACTCTGCTGCTCAGTGTGTCAGATGTGTGTGTGCTCACTCTGCTGCTCAGGGTCATCCTGCAGCGCGTGTGCGCGCTCTGTTCGGGGTCATCCTGCAGCATGTGTGTGTGCGCGCTCTGCTCGGGGTCATCCTGCAGCGCGTGTGAGTCAGACGTGGGGGAGCGGGGTGTTTGGGAAGGTGGGTGTACATTATTTAAACCACTGTTCTCCTTGTAGTGTGAGGCTGATGTATGTTTTCTGCTATTTGACAATGAATTACTCTGCACTTAATCTGTTGTGTCCTTTTTTTTTTTTTTAAACAACTTTTGGATCAGTGGCGGTAAAGTGACGCTCGGCTGCGTTCTCAGAAACAGCAAGCATGCACAGGGAGAACATGCAAACTCCACACAGAGAGGCTCCTGTCAGACGGGGATTCAAACCAGGAACGTAACAGCTCGAAATACTGCACCACTGTGCAGCCCCCATCTGAGAATTAAAGTATGAAAACATAATCATTGACGACATGAATGGAAGCAAAGATTTTTAATCGACTTCCAAACCGAGAAATAAAATAACACAAGACTCAAACAGACTCAAACCTGAACATGAAAACATCACGGGCCTTCAGTTCAGACAAACAGATACAAACGTCACCACTCGACAAAGACACGTTCATGTTTATGGCTTTTAACTCGTCCTCTGGGGACACATTTCAACGCGACACGGACTGCGTACAACAACAGAATAAAAAAATATTTTAAAAGAAGAAAATCTATATTTAAAAAAAGAACACTGTTTTCACTTCTTTAAGATCATGTTACATTTTTTTTCACATCTTATGTAAGATTTGAAGTATTATTCCAGGGATCTTTTACATTCATATAAATATAAATTTATATATATTTATGCCAAACAAAAAACATCCAGATGTTTCACACACACTTGTTCAGTCCAGGTGACTGATATTAGTTTGGATTTAAGGGCGCACTCACACGAGGTAATCCGTACCAAGCACACTTCAACCTTGAAGTCCAGTTCTTCTGGCTAGTGCTCTGGTCCTCACTTCCTTTGCCCTGCCACGGTTGGAAGAGGTGACAACTGGGCGAGTGTGAGTGCGCCCTAACTCCACTTATCTCCACACAGAAACAGAAATAAGACTTGAGAAAAAGGCGTTTTTGGAAATGATTCCACTTTGAGATTTTTTTTTCTTCTCAGGCTGAATGACTGCATTACCCATGAGCCTCAGCTGCAGCCTCACAGCGCGCGGTCAACACTTTTTTCTGAGCTGATGAATTAAGAGAAACGCCTCGCCTAAAAACAAAACAAACACTTTGTTGGCCCTTCATGAGCTGCGTCTCTGCAGGATGAGTCTTTGGAAAACGTTTCTGAGCAGGATGAGGAAGAACATCCCAGGAAGTGATGATGTCAGTCCTCGATGGGGGGCAGGGAGCTCACGGGCACCCGGCGGAAAAAGAAGCTGGATCCTCTGAAGAGGTGACCCTGAGGGGACACAAACAGACTTTACATGATCCGTTAAAATGACAACCTCCATCATAAATATGTTTCTAAAAAAGCTTTCTGATTTAAAGAATCAAAAGATCCGGCAAAAATAGAAGCCTTGTGTAACTGCTGCTGAAGACACTTTAGCAGTGTGTGTGTGTGGAGCTCCTGCAATGCCAAAACACAGCGTGAATCCACAGACTGGGTCGCCATCACATACGTCTGCGGGATCAACATTTAGGCGTCATGACGTCAGCGCTGTTGTATATTTTCACTTTGTAAAGGCTAAAGACTAAGTACGGGGATACAACATGGTCGACCTCTAAAAGTTCAACTTATTATGTTTCACCTAAATGGGGGCGTGGTCACTCTGGTAAGCAGGAAGTGACTGCTCTCATAAACACCAGATTCGTTTCCTACACCTTCATGCGATTCGTTACCTTCTGGCTCAGGTGATTCCAGCAGTGCAGCCACGAGTTGAAGACGGGAGAGCGAGGAGGAAGACCTGCAGCCAAACTGACGACACAAAACCATGACCCCACATTATGTGTGTAGACTGGACTGAACACAAACTGTCCCAACATTAAAAAAATGTTCCTGATCATCACTCACTAGGGGTGCAGAAATGCAAAATTTTCTCTAATCGATTACCCTTCCCATTGTTAAAGGGAGTACTCGAGTAATCGTTCTGTAGTTCTTTTTTTTTCTGTGATTCTTTTCCCCCACAGGAGGCCCCGCCCCCAACTATGACGCGATGCCGAATGTATCTGTTGATTAATTTGAATCTTCGGGATTTTAATAATTGTTAGGGCGCGGTCACACTGGCCATCCGTACCGTGCTCAAGCACGCTTCAACCCTAAAGTCCAGTTCATTTGACCAGTGTGACCGCTCTGTATCGTACTCAGGCACGGTACACTTCCTTGGCTTTGGCACACTTCAGAGAGGTGTGCTTCAGCACGGTACACTTCATGCACGAGCACAAGCATGCGGGTAAACAACACTGACAGCCTTCATTCTGGAGAAATCCAGAGTTTGTATCTGACTAACATGACACAATATAAGACACAAAGTAGCTGTCATGTTCTGTGTTGTTCTCCGATGTTGCGGGCGTCCGCGCATCTATTTTATTTTTATTTTTTAATCGTGCTTGGGTACAGCATGATACGACATTTCTTACTTAAACAGACAGCAAACCTCAAATAAAAATTCACACAGACGTGTTATGACCGTTTTAACACTTTATTATATTTAGTGCAGTGTGGCGAGCGGACGTACATCAATTCACACTCATCGCACGTTGAAGCTGTTTTGACAGCAACATTCTGTTAACAAAGACTACAGTCTGCAGTGTAGAGCACACTTTACTCTGGTTAATGAAGTTACAATAGAACAGGTGAATGATTTAAGTATCTGTCTGTTTCATCTTTCCTCTGTCCTCTGTGCATAATGACACACTCGCTCAATCTCGCTCGTCTGTCCACTTTGAGCTCTGTCTCCCTATAAGGTTGTTCCATTTTGTAGTTATTAAAAGAATAATCATCTAAAATTCCAAAATAAAGGAAAACATCTAGTTATGCTGCTCTGTCCTGGATGATCAAACGTCATTGGTTTAGCGGAGTAAAGCGGTAATTGCAAAGTGAAAGTCCTTCTTTTTCTGTGGACTAAAAAGACAATTTGAATTGAACTTCCGTAGATCATATTGCATATTTCATTTGTTTGGGACTTTTTGTTCATTGTGAATTCATAGGGGGGTTAAGTAAAGGGATATTTTTGTTAGGGTAGCAGCGTACGGATCAACAACGGACGCGTTTCAGCACAGAGCCTTTATCAGCGCTTTGTTTGTCATCTATTTTCTTTTTGTGCTCATGCTCCTTTTTTTCTGTTTTGAATTAGACCTATCCTAGAACCCACAATGCAACAAGAAGCTTTACAAAAATGTGGACAACAAAACAATGATCGATTACATTTTTTTTGTAACCGATTATTATTTAATTGCACCCCTATCACTCACCCACAGTTGTTGACCGTCATGAGATCGGCCACCAGCATGAACGGATACGTCAGAACACTCACAGCAATCTGCAGAAAAGAACGCCGTTAGTGAAGAATTTAAAGCCGCAGGAGGTCAATATGTAACCCAAACAGTCTGAGGGGTGAACTTACTCCCATCACAAACTTAGTGTAGCTTCTCACCGCAGACGCCTGACTGAACTGAAACACACAAAGTGAACTCTGTTGATCTGCATGTCACAGGATGTTTACTGTTACTAACAGTCTAAAACGGTAGTTTGAATCATTTGTAAACATTGACATCAACAGCAAATCTTTCCCCGTCAAGGGCCTTTCAGATAGGACGTGGTGTGCGCTGCGCTCGCTGCAGAGTAGAAAGGGAGCGCACACGAGCACAAAGCAACGCAGCCTGTTGCTAGGTAACCGAAACAATAGTCAGAAAAATAAATACTGTTTGGATACACAGCATGTTTGTATCTGTCCTCTATTCAGTAGAATTCTACAATTCACTTAGCAGACAATTTTATCCAAAGCGAGTAACATCAGAGAGTAAGTACAACACAAGCAAGGATCTAGAAAAAAGGGGACAACGTCAGTAAGAGCAAACGATCAGCTTTGAGTCTGATTGGACACAGAGGTGCTGACAGGAAGTGACCAGAGGCAAAGCACAACATTGACCGCAGTTCTTGAGAGCTCTAATCAGTATAGAAACCACCTTATAAGTCATCTTTATCAAACAAAAACCATCGTGACAACCATCATCATCATCAATAATACGGAGACCATCATCATTAAGTTAGTAGGTATTCATGAAAGAGCTGGGTCTTTAGCTTTTTCTTAAAGGTGCAGAGGGACTCTGCAGAGCCAATGGAGTCTGGAAGTTCATTCAGTAGAAAGCTCTGATCTTTGTTCTGCTGAGGAGGAGGAGACGAGCAGAGACGAAAAAGAGAGGGCGTGGCTTCATGAAATCCTCAGCACCCGACAGGAAGTGCTGGAGAGTTTAGTCTCGTCCAGGAGCTGCAGCTCTATAACGAGCGTACATTTCTGCTGCTGTTTGAAACACGCCTGGTACGCCCAAACTGTTGGACATCTTTACAAACTAGAGCTCTCTTTCCGATGTCTAAACTAGAGCTCAGGGAAGTTGGACTCATGCTGCATTCAGGTGCTGCTCGGGTGGTTAAAGTGAACGTGCTCGACAGCGGCGCACAGCACACACAGCGTCATGTCTGAAAAGCCTCTTCAGAGTTTCATTAAAGACAAACGTTGAATCTTTCTCGCTCCTCTGCACTCACACTTTCGTCCACGGCGTAGGTGTTGATGAAGTGAGCGAGGAGGTTACAGCACCACAGGAAGAGGACTTCTCCCAACACGTGAGGAACGATCCCTCTGCACACACACACACGCACGCACGCACACACACACAATAACACGGCTCAGAATGAAGACGCTCATCACATTTCAAATGTCTCCAGCGTGTTAAGAGGACTCACACGTAGAACCCGGCGACTCCTTCCTCTTTAAAAATCTTGACCATGCAGCCGAACATCCCCCTGAAAGAGCCACACACACACTCCGTTATCATCAGTGTGAAGCGTTATCTACACGCGTTTTCTCTTTCACCGCCGCCATTCATGGATCTGTTACATAAAGTGAAGAATTACCAACGAAGAAGAACAGTCTCAACAGTGAGGCCCATTAAGTAAAAGTCCTGTTAATTTTCTCCATAGAGGATTTGATTATTAGTCATGATGTCATAACCATCTACAGGTAGACTGACCACGAGCTACCTGAGCGTGAGACGATGGTGTCTGCTCCTGTAGGAGACACAAGTTCAAATGATATCAACCTCGTTTTAAGAGAAACATGATTTATTCACGATGTCAGGGGATAGAACTACACTACCCACGATCATAGTGTCACAGCGACGTCTCTGATTGGTGGAGCACGCTGTTACCATGGCAATGTTTCCCATCCTTCTGTCCCTCTGTTTAGCTAGAAGTCTAGCTAGTAAGTAAGCTAACAGTAAATGTACTCATCTTGTTAAGCAGCAGAACAACGACTAAAGTTACATTTAAGAGGGGATCATTCGCAATGCATTGTGGGATGTGTAGTTCATTGACTCTGGGTGATAATTATGTACACAGTCTTGTACCTTTGACTTTTTCTCAGTATTTAACGCATTTTTTCCGCCAAATCAAATGTTTAAGAGTCGTTCAAATGGAGATATTGTTCAAGTCATAATCCCTAAGACTTTAGTTTTGATACAGTTTCTCGTCTGACTGTAGATGTATAAATATTTCTTAACATACGGTAATTTCCTCTCCCCTCTATATAACATATATTTGCAGTAGTTTTCAATAAAAGGTGTGTAATAGCAGAAAGGGCTGTTAAGATCTCAACAGCAGAGTTACTATAGAAGTATATAAGTGAAGTGATGTTGTTAAAGAGAGTACTTAAATCATCGTCTTACCCGTACTTGACCTCTCTGCCGACAAACTGGGCCATACATCGCACTGACATGACTGTGAAAGGAGACAGAACAGGTGAACAACCAGATGAACACTCCACTATCACTGTTTTGATGTCAAACGTTATGTTAATCCATGTCCATGTTACTGAGTGTTAGAAATCCTCCATGAGGTTTACAGAAAGGGGGGTGGGTCACTTTGAAGAAGGAGTAGAAGAAGAGTTTGACTGCGAGTGCAATGATTTAGAAGGTTTCACTTCTGACAAGATGAATTAATGTTCGAGGGGAATAAACTTAACGGACATACCATGAAAAGGATGAGTCGCTACTCTGGACAGGCACTGAATGATCATCTCCTGTGAGGTCTGAAGAGAGAACAATGACATCCAGGTACTTACAGGTAATAATATAAACGTAGAAAGAATTTAAATGTATGTAGTTAGGCAACAGCAACTGAATAAAAGTGCCAGTGAGAATGGCAGTCTATCAGTCTAAATGTACTAAACATGACGTCACATGAGTGCCCGGATGTGTACTAGATTGGGTGGATTAGTTTAAAGGTCACATACTATCTTCCTTTTAAGAAGTTTAAATAAGTCTCAGAGCTCCTCAAAACATGTCTGTGAAGTTTCTTACTCTAAATCCACTCTGATCCAGTATTTGATCATGCCTATAAACCCCTCTATTTCAGCCCTGCCCAGAAAAGGCTGTTTCTGTGTCTGTACCTTTAAATATGTAAATGAGCTGTGTCTGACCACGCCCCCTCTCTGGAAGGTCTTGGGTGTACTCGGTGCTTTCTCGCTCCATGTCCTATTGTTTACGGTGAGAAGGCAGACTAAGAGGGCAGAACAAACACCTAGCTGTGGGAGTGTCACCCACCTGGGGGAGGGGCTACTGCCCTTTGTGATGTCATGAAGGGAAAATCTCCAAACGGCCTGTTTGAACACACATTTTCTGAAAAGTGGAGCAGGCAGAAGATGGAGAGGATGGACTTTTCTCATCATTGGGGGGTTTGTAGACAGACTAGAGACACATATTAGAGTTAGAGGAACATGGGGAAGTGGATTTTGGGTAATATGTGACCTTTAAAGTATGATGCCGGAGCACCCAGAATGCATTGCGGCTCTCAGATGGTTAAGTCACAGCACGAATGTATGGCTCTGTGATGGACACAGTGACCATGTACTCTGACCTCAGCGTTAATCGTACCAGTTCAGTGCGATGGTTAATGAAAGAAGTCGTCATATTCAGATTTCACATTGTCTGATCTCTCACCTCTTGGAAAACCTTCCCGAGTGAAGTCTGCACGCCGCCTTTCTTAGACCGACGCTCTACCTGCTGAATAAAACAACAGTCATTATTTTAACTTCTTACTAAATCATTCCTAAAGGAATAGTTCATGTTTTCTTAATGTGGTTGTAAGAGGAACCAAACCGGACCGCTTGGTGGAAACAGGTGTTAGCATGTTAGTTTGCACGGGGACATGCCTTGTTAGTTTCACCTGTTTGACTTTGCACCTGACCACGGTCGAGATGGTGCTGGACACAATCCGAGGCGAGAGGCCGCGGAAGAGTCCTCTCTTTCCGTCCACCTGTACAATGTGCTGTGCTGAAAATAAATGTATCTCCTGTCAACACCTTTATAACGTAATAATGGTGCAGTGAACCAATGAGGCTACAGGTAATAATAAGTTGACGCTCACCGTAGGAGAAGAAGCCGGGCAGGTATAAGACTCTCCGTCCAAACATGGTCGTGCCCACAGTCGGAGGAAGAGGTTCATGACCCACCTGGAAACGACAGACAGAACACCATGAGGTTCGTCCTGATATCATGATTTTAAACTTTAATAAAATACTAGAAGAACTAACACTAATGAGCTTACTGTGTAGCAGCCTCACTCTGACAACGTCCTGTTTGTGCAGGTGTGCGAGAAACATGTCTCTCAATAAGAAAGTGGAAAAGCAGAATTTCCCCTCAGGGTTTAAAGGCTTTATATGTGATTTTTCACACTTAAATATAATATAAATCAAGTATATCCTCTGAAAATAACTCTGTGAGTCATGACTGTCTACAATGGGTGTAACACCCGAGTCCCACTGTCTGTGATGCTTTCAGAGTCCTATCTTCACTTTGTTTACATCGCCGGGACGGCCGGCTGACTCCTCCCCTCGTGTATAAAAGTTGTTTAATTGAGGGACTAGAGAAAAGAAGAATAACATACTGTACTCACTGCTTAACTGTGTTTCTAGATCACGCTCATTTCAGGTAAATTTACATGCAGTGTGAAGATACGAGCATAATAAAGATCGCTAGCATTAGCATGCTAACACAACAATGCAGAGCGAGTTGTTTCGGTTTCATGCTGGTGCTCAAGGGCGACATCTGCTGGATCAAAAAAATCACATATAAAGCCTTTAATGAAGTATGGAATAAAAAAAAGGGATCTGGATTTGGGGAAGGCCAATCAGATTTCAAGGGGATCCCCAGGCCCCCCCTCTGGACATGCCTCTGCAGCACCAACACCTGACACTGTACATAACTAAGTTCAGTATTCATATATTTTGTCTGTAATAGTTGAAAATGTAGTTATTTGACATAAATAAACAATGTAATTCACATTAAATTCATTTTAATCCATAGAAAACATTTTGTTCAATAACAACTTCCAGTAAGGTGACCAGTGTGTCCACTCTGCCTCATTTCTTCTCTAATGAAACTCCTTCTATCTGTTTCTCCACCTCTCAGGCTGCCTTGCCTCCTCCTGGTCCCTCACAGCCCCCCCCCCCCTCCCCCTGGGTCCCAGCGTGTCCTCAGGGATGAAGAAACTCCAAAGCAAACAGAGCAGCAGAGTAAAAACACCTCCCTGTTTGTTGTTGTTGTCTAGCTAGCTGCATTAGCCGCTGTACCTGTATGAGCAGCTTGACGTAGAGCAGCGGGTGAGTGATGGCCGTCACCCCGGCTCCCAGCACGAACACCGCCGTGTCCACATCCATTGGGGTCGGTGTAGCTTCCTGCTCATCACCGGCCACCTCACCGGACGGGCTTTCAGACGATTCCATCTTTATTTTTTTTAAATCACCGTGAAGGAGAAACACGGTTCATCACGTTCACCACCGGCTAACGTCAAGCTAGTATGCTACATATGCTACTTAAACAACTTCCGGTCTGAATTTCAGAATAAAAGTCTCGACGTCAGCGGAGGTAAGAGCTAGATAAAACCTATGGATAAAACCCAGCGGTACACTACACACTACAAATAGCAGCATTCAATCACTTGATGGACATGGACGGAGTTTTGGCATATGGACGCATGCGCATGTTAGATTTATTTTGTTTGGGATGTGACAAATCTCAAAATGTTTCTTTTCAAAATTACAACATACAACGATAAGAAAGTCATAAGATTTAATACTTCCAGTTTCATTTTTATTTCATATCAGATAATTACATTAGATATCCACTAGGTGGTGCTGTCAGACTGTAGATGGCCCCGTGTGCAGCTGTTTTATCATTAGGATGCAACCGGACTGGTGTGCAACAAGTTTGGATTAAAACCTTGATTTGAGCAACCAGGATGTCACCTGCAACAATCCAGACTGATTTATTATTTATTTAAAAAAAGAATTAAAATAAAAAAGTAAATGAACATCCTGTGAGGATTTGAGCCATCTGCAACTACTCCTTAGAGAGGAACCCAACCTCGGTGTATGTGGTTCCAACTCAGGGTCAAAGAAACTTATATCTTTAGATTCTACAATATCTTATGTTTCTGTATTTTAGGGGAATTTTGGCCCCATCTCTGATTTCCAGTTGTGTATTTTATGTTCTTAAATGATCAATCAGTGTATCATCATCAATCATGTGTAGTGAGTGAAATGATAAAGTGACCTTACTATATGATCAGACGGAAAGAAGGAAACATTGTCCAGTGTGACCAAACACATCAAGAGCCCAAGAACCAGTTTTTCTTTTAAAATCTGGGTATTGTCATGAATGAAAGATGTCTGTGGACTGAGCTACCTAACAACAGACACATTATCAGAGAGATAAATCAATAAAGCACCACTGATTCATACATAAATAGTCCTTTGATTCCCTGATGGAGAAAACAGAATGAAAGCTGCGCTGGTGGAAATGTCAAGGAGACTCTTTCATTAATGCTCATCTGATGTCTTTGTTTGTTCATCTTCAACAAGTCTTTGACCGGGATCTGTTAAAAACATCTGCACGTATGTAGATTTACATCACGGAGATGTCAGAGCTGACGCACACACACACACACACACACACACGCACACAGACACACACACACACACAGACACACACACACACACACACACACACACACACACACACACACACACACACACACACACACACACACACACACACACACACACAGGCGTGATTTAGCTGCAGACTCTGTGGGTTTGGATGATTTACTGTCATGATGTGTGATGGTGGTTTCAGCTCACTGGCTGCCTCTGTTCTCGCTGACAGACTAAAGCTGGGTTCATCGTTTATCTCACTCTGCGGTCGTGCTAACACAGATGAAGTGGTTGTAAAAAAACGAGGCTTTAAGAAGAAATCGTCTCTGGCGTCACGACATAGCCGGTCTTCATGTCTCCTTCCTCAGTCTGACACTTTGATTACACTCTGATGTTGTTTCTTCACTTCAAAGAGCTGTGACACAAAGAGCATAATCGTGTTTTGTAGCGATTCTGAGACGTTTGTTCTCAAAGTGATGATTCAGAGTGAACTAACACAAACCTCAGCCAATGATAATTAACCCTTTCAAGCATATTGTTCACTACTGGTGACATCTATTCCAAAGCTTTCTCTCCTCAATGTATGCTAACCAACACCTTTTGTTTAAACATGAAAAAAAAAAATTAAAGGAGCAATATGTAACTCTGACCCCTAGTGTTTAAAATGGGTACTGCAGTCTAAACTCAAAACATTGTATTGAGCTGTCTATCTGAACCACTTCTCTTACCTGCTTCCATCACTGCAACACCTGTTGGTTTGACCTGATAACTGCTCTCATATCTGGAAAACCGAGGGGCATCCAAAACGGCCGTGTGGGGGGGCGGGGGGGGTTATCTTAAAAGCGCCTACCTTCTCTGGTCCAAACAAATCCAGATCATTCAGTAGCAGAATCTAAAGTTAGAAGGAGGACATACTGGCTGCTGCATTGTTGTCAGAGAAGCCAGCACTTCAACATAGCATGTTTCCTTAATGTCTGATCAGATAGTAAGATCACTTTATCATTTCACTCACTACACATCTCACTGACTGGACCTGCATGAAAACATTGCATGCTTGTGGACACTTTTGTAACTTCCTCAAAATTGTGAATTTAAAAATAAAACTCTATTCTTTTATCATTTATGCATGAAAGGTGAACGTTTTGGTTGTACCGTTTTCCATGTCTATCCATCCAGTAGTTTGTCCCGACTGCTCTCTCTATCTCGTGATAGAGATCATGACTAAAAATCAAACATGGAATAAAAAAGCGTCTTCTTGCTGATGTCTTGTTGTCTTGATGTCTTGAAGTGGCCTCTCAGTCTTTATTGTTGTTGATCGTTTCCGGCTCTTGATGAACTTATGGATCCCAACATGACTGCGAGTATTGGAAGCTGTGGATTTCTCTCTGAGTCAATTAGATAAACAGAATAATGACATTAGGACTCTGAGCATCAGCTGACCATAAAATAAAATGAAGCGTCCTCTGCTCGTTCAAACCGGCAGCCGGTTAGATTTCCCCTGACTCGGTTGACGTCTTCTTTCTGTCTTTTATTGATCTCAGGGGAACCGTTCATGCGTTGATGCTCATAATGCAGCGTGTGTTGTGTTTTATGAGCGGCTGAGCAGACGGGCTGTGGATGGATTTGTGCTGAATGTGTTTCATCCAGAGGGTCAGCGTGGTCGTCCTCACGTTCAGATCGGGTCAAACTCTGGCAGCAGGTCAACAAATTGTAAATTAGCAAATTAAACTGAGCTCTCTTTTCTTTGCCTGTCACATCAATGACATATGATGAGTCATAACTGTGAGCAGAGTTTATGTAAGAAGGCGGGGTGAGGAGCGTCTCTTAACCGGAGGGTCGGAGGTTTGATTCCCAGCTCCTGCAGCTTCATGTCTGATTTGTCCTTGGGCAAGACACTTAACCCCAAGTTGCATTATCACTTTCCTATTCCCACTGTGTGAGGATATTAAACTAAAAACTACAAAGATGTCTGTCTTCCTCCACAGTATCTTACACGCTGCTGATTGATTTCTAAGAGGGAAAGAAAACTCAAAACGAGCCATTTTTTTTAATTATTATTATTATATGACTAGTTATACATTCTGACTTATTTCATCATTTCACATCACTTACTGTCACAACCTCTCAGCCTGAAGCCTGTGCAGAGCTGCACTGGGTGTTACTTTAGTCCGTGCTCTCCTCCCGTCAGACGAGGTAAAGAGAAGTTTAACAGCGTGTGAGTTTCAGATATTCTCAGACGTCTGAAGTATTAAGGTGTGATAACGTTGTCATCAATGGTACCTGCGGGCTGCGCGGTGTGAAATGAAAACGTCTGCACCTCAGATTGATATAAAGCAGTGTTCTTCTCTTACTAATGTTTCTCATGATGAACACATTTCTCAAGAAGTGAAATCCTGCTCCAACATTTGGGAAGAACTTTATGAGAGTTTGGTCCATTTATCACTTTGCACCATCACTGATCAGACTGTAGACTGACTGTGGAACACATGCTGGATTATAAGGAACAACATGGACTACATGCATAATAAGCTCCTCTATAAAAAAAAGCACAACAGCGCATGTTTCTCCTGAGGAAGATAACAAGTATTAACATCAGACAGGACATTTTACCAGCAGTGAAACGGTCACTCATTGAATCAGTCCTCATATTTAACATCGCATCCTGGAACAACTTTCTCACCAAAAAATGCAAGAAAAAACTCGCTAGTATAATTTAACATGCAGCAAAAATCACCAGCACCACCCAGATCCAACTGTCAGAACTTCAGAAAGCAGTCTGCATCACTGAGGACCCCCAGCTGCTCCCCTCAGGCAGCCGTTTCAGAGGAACATTAGCAAAAAAGAAAACTTACAGAAACTCTTTTATTCCCACTGCAACACGCATTTTAAAAAAAGGTAAGCTAAACAATACTTGTTTACATGCTGTGCACGATGTGTTTTTACAGATTTATGGAACTTTTTGCTATTTTATGATTTAATGCGAGTCTTGGTGTGAATGTTTATCAGAAGCTTGACCCAAAGGAAACTGGACTGGTTGAAGATCTTGAAGATGTTTCACCTCCTCCTCTAAAAGGCTTCTTCAGTTCTAAACTCTCTGGTGGACGGAGCTAGAAATGTAAGCCTCTGTGGATCATATTTAGCATGCTAATGGAGAAGGATAACTCACATCAGAGTCGTTAGCTAAGTCGTTACCACTCCTCCAGTCGTCTGTGGGTTGTTGGAGTCACATGTTCTAAGGTGGGACTGACTGGGGTTGCAGTTGTTTTGGGAGAGCTTTGTATTTACCATGACCTGGATGACTGAGAACCTACACAGACATCTTGTAGTTTTTTTGTTACTGCGCCTCGACAAAAGGTAATTTTCTGTCACTATGTGATAGACAATAACGTTTTTTAAAAATCTTGAATGTTGTTTGCACCACGCTGACGATACGTTTACGCGTTCAGGAAGTTTTAGTAGATGCATTTCAAGTTCTGATCATCCTGTTTGTGGCCATCTTGAATGGTAAACGGACTTGAGCTTGTAGAGCACTCCTCTAGTCTTCTGACTACTCAAAGAGCTTTTACACCGCAGGTCACACCTACCACGAGGATCTGCACGCTGCTGCTCTAGCCAGATGAACTCTGTTGCGGTCGTGCACCTGAAATATTGTGCTGAACATTGTGCAACTATGGTTGATTGTGCTCCTTTTTTTTTTTTGCTGTTTCACACCTTCACGTTCACACCCTGATGGTAGAGGCTGCTGTGCAAAGTGACCATCAGAAGTAACTCATCCATTCATACAGAATCACACACCGCACAGGAAGCAGCAGGTAAAGCGTACCGTTATCGTGTCCTGAGGGAATAAGGTCATTAGTCACCAGCGTCTCGGAGTAACAGCGGACTATAAACGCTCACTAATGAGTGTTTCTCCGTCCGGCTGATTTATTATATCTCTGCAGACACAGATTCCCTTCAGAGCTGCAGTAGAAGAATTACCACCCACACTCTGGTTTGTCCTAATGAAGAGATAATGATACTCTCTGGACCGCGGCGGCTGAACTGGAATTTATCAATTCTCTTCAGCACTTCTGTTGGATGATCTCAAGAGGGTTTTATTTTAGAGGTGAAAGTACAGCAGAGATTATCTTCACTGTGGCTTCAGACCTCTGAATCACGATCTGCGTCTCAGATTTGTTCAGTAATCAAGACTCTAAATTAAGTTGCAGGAAAGGAAAGTCGCTGAGATAAATTTGGTTAAACATCATTTCTGTTTGGCTTCTTTGTAAACCTCCTTCCCTCCTTCCATCGAACAAACCTCCTCCATTAAACATGTTAATTCTGACATTTCACCTCCCGTACGCTCTCTATCTCTGCTGTCTAAATTATGTTTGTGCACTTCAGTGAAATCATATCAGTCTGAATCAGCAGCAATCAGCGTTTTTTTGTCCTCTGAGCTGCAGACTCGTCTCCCAGCATGCTTTGTTCTGCAGAGCGTTTTTTGATGATGTCCCTCTCATGTGCAGAGAGCGGCTGATGAGAGACGTGATCCTGCAGGCGCGGCGAGGGCGGTGACGCACTGACGAGGACAGAGGGCGGTGGCGTTAGTTAATGAGTACCGATGGCCCCATGCTCGAGATGTGACGGACTCATCAGCAGCAGAGACCTGGGCTGTTTTGTTTGGTCAAAAGTCTTTGGTGTTGGAAGTCATCGGGGTCGAGTTCTTCGGGTCTGGATCTGATAAAAACTGAGAAACAACATCACTAATATGTTTAGCAGGAGTTTCTCTCTGAGTGCACATCTTGCATGTACAGAGATCTGAGTCGACTGAGAGTTAGACAGCTGCAAACAGACAGACAGAAGTGATAATCAGGAAGTCTTAGGATGCATGCCTTCATGTTCTCCTTGGAACCATATGTAGGATTCATGAGCACATGAACGGACCTCCAAAGTCATGATATTTGATGATACACGCTGCCAAAGTCGTTAAGTTAAAAACCAAACCTTCGATCTCCAGGTCTCAGGGTTCACAGAGAGAGTCTGTTTCCAGCTCCAGATGTCTCTGTTTTTTAATTGATGAATCACTTTCCTGCACCTCACTTTCAGCAGCTGGTTAAAAAGGTTCAAACTGATAATGAGATTGTCCTGTCTCTTTAGTCTACAGAGAGAACAGTAAATCAAAACAGTCTAACATCACAAACATTCTTCAGATCCATCTCTTCCGTTCCCTCGGCTCAGGTTTTTAAAGACGGTCTAGCGGTGGGAGCAGAGTTTGTGCTGCAGAGATTAGCCTGATCCTAAATCAAATCGGCTCAGCTGAAGAATCTGAAGCATCATTTTTTTTTTAACGAGCTGTGTAGACATGCAGGATTAGAGCAGGAACACACAGATCAGTGTGATTCATACCTGCCGGTTCGTCTGATCTGCTCTCTATAAACAACGCACATAAAGGTGCTGCTGCTCTAATACGGGAGCATTTCCTGTTTACTGTGTTTGACCCTGCAGCAGCAGCTTTAAGACCTGCTGACTTAATGTTTGTCTTCATCGATGAAAGATAAAGATTTATCTTCATGGCTACTGGATGCAACTGATGACTGCAGCATCTTTATTTATGCTCAGCAATATTTCCAATTTACACAACTTTGTGTCTTTTTGCTCCACCCTATATTCTACTTCTTTGTGTGTTTTTGATTTTTTTTTTGTGTTGTTGTTTTTTAATAGCGGTAATACAAGCATTACTGCCACATGGATTGGGATGAGTTTTAGCTAATTGTTTCACTTTTACATTAAAGGTCACCTAATGTGTCTCTAGTCCGTCTACAAACCCCCAATGTTGAGAAAAGTCCATCCTCTCCGTCTTTTGCCTGCTCCACTTTTCAGAAAATGTGTGCTCAAACAGGCCGTTTGGCGATTTTCCCTTCATGACATCACAAAGGGCAGTAACCCCTCCCCCAGGTAGGTGACACTCCCACAGCTAGGTGTTTGGTCTGCCTTTCCCTTCAAACAATCAGGCATGGAATGGTGGTGGAAGTATGCAGGACTTGATGAGGAGCAGAATTTGGAGGTGATTGGGGTGGAGGAGGGTTGAAGAGATTAAAACTGAAGCGACAAACTAGATTTTAATTTTTGACAGCAGCAGAATAATCGGGCTTGTTAAAAAAACAGAATCCGTCTTGTTAAAAAAACAGAATCTGGCTTGTTAAAAAAAATCGATTCCAATCAGCTGATCACCTAGTAAATATAATGCCTCACCTCGTCCTTCCTCACGTCTGTCAAACACAAGACTTTGATTGGATTCTTAATCAAACTGATCATCTCAGAGTTATTGATTATTTGAAGAACTGATTTGTCTCTGAGAATGAAAATGACCTGATCAGAGGGCGAGAAGTTTATTATAATCAAATATTGATCCGTCAGATGTTGGAGAACGAGTGGTGAGCTGTTTGTCTGGAGGTGTATCATTGTTCACCACAAGAGGGCAGTCTTTAGCTACAAGTCCTCAGTGGTACTTTGTGACGTTTGTAAAACCTGCAGACCTTTTAAACTCCAGTGATTGGTGGACAGTTCACAGAAATGATAACTCAAAATGACAAGGAAGGAAAAGTATACAAACGAAGAAACAAGGGGAGGGGAATTTTATTACAGAAAGAGCCAGCGATAAAGGGCAGGTTCCATCAGGATCCTCCAGAAGAGAGGTTCCCATTCTGGGGTCCGGGCCCCCCTAGAGGGAGCGCCATTTTTTTCAGGGAGGGGAAGATGCTTTCTCTGCTCCGATATTGTCAAAATTTGTTTTGCATTGATCAACTACAGTATAATCATGATAACACCTTCATTGGACAGTTTAAATGTCTTTTGGTCAGAACAATAATTAATGGTTGGTAATTCTTGACAGCAATGTCAGGCTTTTTTCCTGAAGGTCCTGAGGGGGGGTTAGCTTTTCTTAGATGAAAGTAGGGGTCGGAACTACTCAAGCTGCAACCTCCAGGGTTAAAAAATGAAGCCAATGCTGAAGTGTAAAATCCTGCAGTTCCTTGAGTGTACACTAGAGACTGGCTGCAGAAGCACAGGAAGTCACATACACACCCATTCTAAAAAGTCTGAGACCAAATAGGTGTGATTAGCTCATGTCTTGATCGACACACACTGTACGGGGGGGGGGGGGGGGGGGGGTGATTGTTTTGATGACTCTTCAGTTTTGATTTGATGAAGGATCAGAGTTATTCACAATAAGGCGTGTAGCTGACCTGATTGACAGGCGGGCTCGGTGTAACGGTTTTGCCATGAGGTTTAAAACCCGCCTCGGCTCCAGCTCTCAGTCTGTCGTTAGGTTGACTGAAAGTTAGACTGAGACAGCATTTCCAGCATGGAGACCGCCATCGCCAATTGAAAATTAACCCTCCCTGGAACATTTGTTGGCTGGATTCAAATTTCAGATCTTTACCATAAATTATGACATATTTCCATAAACTGTTTATAAGCATGGACGTAGCCTGAATAACTTCAACCTTTTGTTTTCTGCAGAGCTTTTAAGGAAACCTGGGGAATTTTTCCTCTTGCATATTCCCCAACAGCCACAAAAAAAGTTTCTCTTGTGTGTGTAGTTGTCACAGAGCAAAACAAAACAAACAGTTAAGAACTAATGACATTTTTGTTTTTGTTGTATTTTTATTTGTTGTAGTAGAAGATAATTTGGAGTAAATCAAAAGATCAAATAACCAAAAGAAACTGCAACCTGCTGGAATTAACATTACAGAGTGTAAATATGAGAGCGATGTGTTGTAGTTCCTGTGCTGACAGGCAGGGGGCCAGCACTGTCTACACGCTGTGTGGTGTGTGTGTGTGCTTCATGTGTGATGTGAGCCTCATTGAGAGAGCCGCCGTCAGTTCACTGCTGAGGACACCGAGCTGTAAATGTGCTGGGACATCGTGTACTGAACAATGTGTGCTACTGGGGACACACACACAGACACACACACACTAAACTGCTGTCATGCAAAAGCCTCATGTTTACGGAAAAGTTCATTAAAATATTCAACATTTTGGATATTATGTGAAACTTATATTAATATAATTCTTAATGAATATTTTGCTGTAAATATTTGATGCCTGTTCATTTTTTTCACTTTATTATATTTTCTGTTCATATTAATTTTAAGTGTGAACTCTGCACTGAAGCTCTCTCCTGTTTTTAATATGTTACTGCATTAGATAAACATTCTTCATATAAATATCACACGTGTAAACACTTTTGTTTTCTCATTAATCATCTTGTTGCAAAGTCTGTCAGTGAAATAGGATGCATGTTACCCTGACACCCTCTCATCCTTTGAAGCAATACGAAGAAAGAAATGAATGGCTGCATAAAGACAACAAATAAAGAATTCTGCTTTTATTCAATCGCAGGTCACATATCCTCCTCGTCTTCAACCAGTTTGAATAAGTCTCAGAGCTCCTCAAAACATGTGTGTGAAGTTTCTTGTTCTAAATCCACTCTGATCCTGTATTTGATCATGCCTATAAACCCCTCTATTTCAGCCCTGCTCAGAACAGGCTGTTTCTGTGTCTGTACCTTTAAATATGTAAATGAGCTGTGTCTGACCACGCCCCCTCTCTGGAAGGGCTTGGATGGTCTCGGTGCTTTCTCGCTCCATGTCCTATTGTTTACGGTGAGAAGGCAGACTCAGAGGGCAGAACAAACACCTAGCTGTGGGAGTGTCACCCACCTGGGGGAGGGGCTACTGCCCTTTGTGATGTCATGAAGGGAAAATCTCCAAACGGCCTGTTTGAGCACACATTTTCTGAAAAGTAGAGCAGACAAAAGATGGAGAGGATGGACTTTTCTCATCATTGAGGGGTTTGTAGACGGACTAGAGACACATGTTAGAGTTAGAGGAACATGGTGAAGTGGATTTTACAGAATATGTGACCTTTAAAGTGATTCTGTTTCAGCCGTCTTGGGATAAGAACTTTCTTTGGACGGATGGATTTTACGCTAAGTGATATCTGTGTGCTGTGATTGAAAACATCATTCACACAGATTTTCCTTTAATGTGTTGATACTCAGACTCAGACCAATACTCAAACAGACTGGACTATAGTCGGCTCTTATCTGTGTCCTGAAATGTAAAGAATGTTTACGCACCACTCCTCCTCTTCCTCCTCCTCGTCCTCTGCAGACCTTTGACCACATTTAGCATTTTCAAACATGTGCAGAGAGCGGTGTTACTCTTTAACATGAACATGTATGAAGTTTACATGATGACAGAGGATTTCTGCTGCTATAACAATGTGATTCTGTTCAGTTTCTATTTCCCTTTTCATGTCGCAGTGAGACTTTGTTGATTCTACTCGCCAAATAATGATAAAGATGTAAATCTTTACAACAACACAGCATTTTATTAAAGGAGCCACACACTGACTTTAGTACCCCGCCCTCTTGTTTTGACTCGTGACCTGATTAAACCTCGACTCAGGACCGAGTCAGCAGAAACCAGGTTTGACTGACGGCTCATCTCTCTCCTGTTTTGTTGCACCTATCGGAGCGGGATGAATATAACCTGACTAGGTCAGCTCGGGGGGAAAGAGAGGAACGCGTCAGAGCCTCACAACGTGTAAACATACCGACCTCTCTCTTTACAGTAAAGTACGGTAAAGTCTCAGGGTGCACAATCAGGTTTGGTATTGTGCAAATGTTTGCTGTGTTTCTGCAGGCTCATGCATGTTTTTGTTTAAGTTTATCTCCATGTTTGAGCTGAAATTCACTCACTGCATGAATCTGAGAAATGTTTGAAGAGTTATCTGCATGGGAAACATGATCCATCATATTATCCATCAATACTCAACAACATGATTCATAATGAGGAAGAGTAAATAAAGAAAATGTACATAAGATGACGCTCTGATAATAAGTTTGCATCAGACACACCTGGAGACCAAAGACTGTATAAAACATGGACATAGTCTCAGTGACATGTAGAAACCTTCAAAGAGGTGGAGCTGAGGCAGGTCCTAAAGTCTAATTTATATTTTTCATCCAATACAAACACGGATAACAACACCGATATGCGGACAGTGATACTGACCATGATACAGACACCTATTCAGAAATTGATACAGACACCGATATAGACATCAATACAGACCACAGTCCTGCCTGTACTCTGCGTTCATTCGTCCATATTTCTGCACATGTTTCTGAAAGCTAACAGATCCAGATAAAAAGTTGCAATACCAACATAAACCACCGGGTGGTGTTGAGCAGTTTAGCCAACAGTTCAAACCAGACCAGCAGGTTTAATATTGTCCCGCTGTGTCATCCTCAGAGGAAACATCAGGAGGACAGACCAGGCCAGGAGTCACAGTTTGTCCTCACAGCAGATTAAAGTAAAGCAGGTGGATCAGGATTAGATTACCTGTCACACCTCCAGCCTTAATATGGGTGGGAAGAAGAGAGGTCAGGAAGTGAGGAGGGAAGAGGAAATGAATCAGTGACCCGGGTCAGAGGAACGGCGTACTGCAGGATTTACTGGCAGGATTTAAGACACACACACACACACACACACACACACATCGGCATGTAGAGCGTACACAGGTAGTCACAGTACCAGCAGGTTCATTTATACAGTTATAAAAGCTAGTTCACAAAGCAGCCAGTTAGCTTGTCTCTGTACTGTTTGATACGACGGCTGAGGCTGAGAGGAAGAGGACGCTGACGGGTGAAGCTAAGAAGAGAAAAAGAGAGAGAGTGAGCGAGCGAGAAACAGAGTGTTCATCCCTGCAGATATTATTCAGAACAGACTGAGCTGTAATGTTAGCCTGTATCGTTAGCAGTGTCATCGTTGTCTCATGCTCAGCAGCTTTACCGGCTGCAGAAAGTCGTCTAACTCGAGTTATGTCTCAGGTTTGATACGTCCGACGGGTGCAACTGTGAACAGCCAAGTCAGGAGAATTTCAGGAGCAGTCCTCCTGAAATGATCTAAGATATTTTCAGGAGTGTATCTGTGAAAAACGGCTTTATATGACATATGTTGGATTCAAACAGGTCATAACAGAAAGAAGAACTGAGTTGGGTTTGAGTTTGGATCAAACTTTACGACCTTATTCACTTCTTGTGATTCTCTGGTTTCGATTCTCTGGAGGGTTTTATCTCCTCTCTGTTGGGCGGAGGAAAAATTCATTGATATCAAAAGGACTCCATGTAAACAAGGAAGGTAAGAAAAGGTGACATGAAGAAAACAACTCAGACTCAAAAGAAACAGTCCTCAGACTGCGTCAGTCGCATCAGAGCATCCTCCTTTCATGAAAACAAGCGCCCGGCGTCTGCATGTAAAAACAGATCAATACCCATGAAGCCATTAGGTCCATTAATGAGGCGCGTCATGTTTGCTTTGATATGAGTCAGGGCTGCAAAGAGCTCGCCACATTATCAACACACAGCTGAAAGGACAACATGAGCGAAGCATTCTCTGAAACTCTTTAAAAGTGCTGACTGACCTTTGAGATGTTTCTTAACCCAGCATGGATCAATGAGCATCTCTTCATTATTAATCTGCTAATGAGGGAAAGAAGACATTGAACCCACCACAGGTCTTTCATTAACCGTCACTGGATGGAAAACACATTTCAGTAAAAGAACATTTCAAGGCCCTGCTGTGCTGAGTTCATGTTCCCCCATTTGGAGGAGGATTATTGTCGTACAACTTTTCAGCAGACACGTTAATATCTGTGATCATCCTCGCACATTAACAGGTCTGAAAAGATGGAAATACGGTTGAAGATTTAGGCGGTCGTCATGGTGGTTATTTGGACTCAGTGACCACATCTGGACGAGGAGCAGGAGCGCAGCGAGGGGTCGGTGAATGCTAAATGATCAGAGTTACACCGTTTATGCTCATGTGGTGGACACTGAAGCTTCAGTGTTTATCCAGCTCTGCATGGGTCTGTAAACCTTTCTGTGTTCTAACCTCTCTCCATTTTTCAAAAGCATCTCCAATATTGATCCTAGTTTGAGCACGTTTCTGCTCGTGGAGCTTATTAGAAACATGCAGAGGCTTTTTAGGTCGGGTACAATCACTTCTATCTGAACCACTTCTCTTGCCCGCTTCCATCGCTGCAACACCTGTTGACCTGATAACTGCTCTCATATCTGGCAAACAGAGGGGCGTCCAAAACGGCCGTATGGGGGTGTCTTAAAAGCGCCTACCTTCTCTGGTCCAAACAAATCCAGAGCATTCAGGACCAGAATCTAAAGTTAGAAGGAGGACATACTGGCTGCTGCATTGTTGTCAGAGAAGCCAGCACTTCAACATAGCATGTTTCCTTAATGTCTGATCATATAGTAAGCTCACTTTATCATTTCACTCTCTATACATCTCACTGATTGGACCTTTAAGACTGCAGATGATATTTAGCTTTATGTAGATATTTATAGTGATGCAAACTGCTGTTATGTTGATTAATGTGCAGTTAATAAATCAGATTTATTAATTACTTGGCTATTTCAACCTCCTGTTTTCTTTCAGTGTTCACAAAATGTCAACGTTTCTAAACGCATGTGTTTGCTGTGAACCAGTGAAACCAGTACGGACCAGTGTGGTGAACTAAGTCCAAATAGGTTTACAAAGTCTGCATTTTTTCTCATAACTATGTTTACCTTTTCCCTCTCTGCAAACATCACCACCTCTGCTGTACACACACACACACACACACCTCAGGGTCTGAACATGTTTCTGACAGACTCTGTTACTCACACTGCTGCTCTGAGGCCTCAAACACACACACACTTACACACACACACACACTGAGAGGCTGTACACTATTTTTATATCCTAAAAGAATAATATTGGAGACATTTAAATTGTTTTAAAATCAGTCAGTGCATTCCGTTATATCCTTACATTTTTAGAAGACGTAAACATATTTCAAACCTTCAATCAGGAGGTAAAAGTTATGTAAGCGTCACTGTGTCAGAGTTGAAATCAGCTGATGTTACTTTGACATGAAGAGACATGATCAGTAAAAATCAATGTGAAGTGACGCCACCCCTCCCTGCACGTCTGAAGATGTTTAAAGGCTGAGAGATTGAGCCGTGCGTTTGACACTGTGGACTCTGGATGTAGAAAAAGGTTGTTTACCTGTGGAAAACAAACTCTACAACTCCGCCCCTTTTTTGCAGCAGGAAAAATAACTTTTTCATCATGCTCAGTCTCACCTTCTATTATGTTCATAACTATCCTATAATGTAGAGCACACCGTCACAATACTAGACTCTATGACGCTCCTCATCATGTGCAGAGTGACTTTTCATAATTGGGATAAACTTCTCTGATCCAAAGGCAGCTGGACTGTTTGAAGATCTTGAAGACGTTTCACCTCTCCTCGTCTGAAAGGCGTCTTCACTTCTAAGGGCGCACTCACACTAGCAAAGTTTTCCCATACCGTGCTTTAGCACCACTCACCCCCCCCCCCCCCCCCCAAAACGGCTTCTGTTTGTGGTCAAGTGACAGCGCCCTCTAGTGGTGGTCTTTCTATCAGATTAAATATGTGCTCTATTCATTTTATTTGGATAAATAGGCTGATATCGGGCTGTCACAGGTTCATTTTCTTCCAAAACACAAGACCCGACTCGTCTCCCTGTGTCATTAAAGATTAAGTAATCAAATAAAAACTGGTTCTGTTGTATTGTCCTGATGACAGACAGCTGGCACACATGTGTCTCTCATGAGGACGGGGAGTGTTTCCTGTTCTGTACACTGACACCAGGCTACTATATGATCCCTGTGTGTGTGTGTGTGTGTGTGTGTGTGTGTGTGTGTGTGTGTGTGTGAGTGAGTGTGTGCGGCCCCTCCCCCTCCTCCTGTTCTATACATCGAGGAACATGTTGTTCTCTGGCGGCAAGCCTGAACACATATGTTCAAACATGTTGCAGTTATGACTGTGAGGAGTTCATACAGAGAGTTTGTGTGTGTGTGTGTGTGTGTGTGTGTGTGTGTGTGTGTGTGTGTGTGTGTTTTCTAAACAAAGGAAATATCATGAACTCATGTTTAGGTTTGACATAATGAGATATAAATATTGGTTATAAATGTTTATCATTTTGTTTCAAGGACAATGAGAGGGGTTAGTGAGATCATCTTTTGCTGTTTTCTGTCCGTTTGCACTTTAAAGAATTATTCTGCAGACGAGTAAAAACTTCTGTTTTCACTTTAAATCAATAAAAGTTTAACTCGACTCTAACTTGAATTAGTGGATCAGACAAATAGGATTGTTCACTTCCTGAAGAATGAAAAGAAATACGGCTCTTTGGCACCGTTTTAAGACAATCCTGGTTATCTTTTTAACTAAATGTGCCAATAAAAAGAACGAACATAACAATTTAGAGAGACCATTGTTTAGCACCAATACACCAAGTCAAATTCCTTGTATGTGTAAATGTACTTGGCAATAAACCTCGATTCTGATTCTGATTCTGATTCTGATTCTGATTCTGATTTCTGACACCAACAGACCATCTTTATCTGTCACTGATTTCACGCTGAAGGAAATTAAAACCACATTTACAGAAACATTTTTTACATTAGGAAATAAACACAGAATAATAACATCCCACTTTTTGCACATTAACATGTTTCAGGCACTAAAATGATGTTAATGAAACGAGCGCTTAATAATAGATTGAAGACCCCCCCTCACATTAATAAATAAATTCTTCTCGTCTCATCATCGACTGTTTTGTCTGGGATTGTGGATTTTAATGCATTCTGATTGGCTGCTTTGGGCTCAGGTCACAGCTGTTTCCCTCTTCCTTGATTCACTGGCGTCTCCCACGGACCCCTCCTTACCACCACCACCACCCTTTTCTAGCTCCATTTCACTGCCTATAGCTGCCCCTCCCCCTCGCTGCTCCTCCTCCTCAGTACACCGTGTTCCCTCTGAACATAAAGAGGTCTGAACACTGACATATTGTTGTCTGCTGTGTGCCGCATTGTGTGAGCTCTACTGTAGGAAGTATCACTCAGGGTCTCCTTGCCTCCCTCCCATTAATCTACACATTAGAGATAATCCAGCAGGCTAATCAGACGCAGCGGCCTGCAGCAGGGCTTTGTCTCCTGCAGAGATGTTTACAGTTTGGTTCTTACTTATTGTAGCGGGGGGTCTCCCACTTTCTCCCAGCCAATAGGATCACGCCCCCTCCCCGTTATTCCTACTGGATTATCCCCATGAGCTGTGACCACTGCAGCTGCTCCTGAAGGCTGCAGAAACTACAGATCTACTGTATATCCATAACTTTCACCGGCACCAGGGATTCACCCTGCCTCGATCAGAGTGTGAATCGTTTTTTAGCACCACAAATATATCTGAGTAGTTTTTCACTTAAGTGCACAAATCAGCTGTACCCGGCTTCTCCTGACCTGCAAACACGGTTGTGTAACAGACCACAGAAGTCCTTGGAATTCAAATATTACCTTTCAGTATAGTCTGTGTATTTTGATGCTGATGATAAAGGACGGGAGCAGACATGTGGTGTCTCTGTGCTGATGAAACAAATGCTGAGGTGATGATCCAGGAGATTACTGAGAACTGTGGGAAACTGAGTATGAGCTTAAATAAACAGATGGCGAGACACAGACTCTGTTAAGCAAACCAAAATTGAATTTACCGAGCTGAAAAGAGCAGCACAGTCACAGACTATCACTACAGCTGTGGACAGGATAGAGGGTGTGCTGGTGGCGCAGTGGGTAGTGCGTGCACCCCACGCGGAGGCTGTCGTCCTCCAAGCGGGCGACCCGGGCTTGAATCCGACCTGTGGCTCCTTTCCCGAATGTCATTCCCCTCTCTCTCTCCCTGATTTCTGACTCTATCCACTGTCCTATCTCTACAATAAAGGCATAAAAAGCCCAAAAATAAATCTTTTAAAAAAAGAGACGGGATAGAGGAATTGCTTGCAAAGTTCATATTAAAAAAAAGACTTAAACTGTCTACACATGCACGTAGATTCAAATCTTAACCGATAATAAAACAATGTGGGAGACCACAGACGTGATGAGAACAGTTTCAACCAAAATCTTAAAAAGTGTACCTGGAGGAAATGACCAACCCTGGACTTCTGGATGGTTTGGGCTCATCGTTCACACAGTCAAATAAAAAACATGAAATCGCCATATTTTCAATCATTTTATTCCAAGAAAAATTGTCAAACATATTTACAGCAAAAAAAACACACGATGCTTTCTCAAACATCTAATGGCTCCTGTCAGCGTCATTATTTTACACATTATTTATGAACACATTGGAAATATGCACTAAAAAGAACAAAGATATTAAACACAATTTATTCGAGAACGGTGTGGCTCTGTACGGTGTTTACAGTGAGGCAGTAAAACATTTTGCATAGTGTAAAGTGATTTCAAGTGGGTTTGTTACTAGTCTGAAGAAGAGAGATAACTGAAACAGAACGACACGGTGACAGCAGGTTAGCAGATAACAAGGTAAAGTATCAAGATCCTCAGTTAGCATATGCACTATCAACCACAGCAATGCCATTTACAGTCTTCAACCATGCTAACGTTTTAACACTTCAACACACGAGTGTCATTGAACTCTGCTGAGCAGGTCACTTATTCTACATCCCAAAGAGTAAATCACAGATTTACACAAGAAAAATCTCATCCCAAAACTGAAAACCTTCATGTTTTAATAACAGCGTTAGCATTTGGTTTAGCATTCAACAACTACGGCTCACATGAGTGTCATCGGCATAGAATGCAAACAAGCACAGAAATCGTCGTTTTGTGAATCTTACTTTCTTTCACGTTGAACAACATTAATGTGAAGAAAACAAAATGTAGGTAAGTGACACAGTTTGGGTTTTTAAGTACTAAATGTGCAGAGCTGTTAAGGTTTCCTTCAGACACTTTATGGGAACTGTAGTTTTTGAACGCTAACAAACACATGCTAAGCTTTAAAAGAAAACAAAACACCACACAGAAGTAAGTCAGAGGTTGTTTCAAGACTGAGGAGGTTTAGTCTGAGGTACAAAATATCAGAAGCTGAAACTATGCTGCTAATGAGAACTGTAAAGGTAGATTAGATATTTCAGAGTGCTGAGAATGAGGTAGGACCACAAAACAAAACGCCTCAAAGTTTACTACTGCTACCGTGGAGTCATTAAAATGGAACCTGAACGCCACACAGTGCTATGGAACTATGCAGGAGAGTCTGGTAAAAAAACAAACCTTTAATAATATTCCCACTTTTTTTTAAGCTTCCCACTGCATGCCATCATCACTCTGTTTGTAGATTTGAACTTTTGCATTTTGTTCTTTTTGTTTTCCCGGTTAATAAAAGTTGTTTCAAGTACTGACTTGCCTCAGAATCAGACAACACGTTGCGTCACTTTTCATCAACACAACACTGTAAATAAGAAAATGGATGTACCATTTCTGTTTGCAAAGTGAAGCCAAGAGCTGTGTTTGAAAGCTGGGTTGTTCGTTTTGGGGAATACTGTTTCCGTTTAGAGGAAAATATGTGATAAAGCAGGGAACACTAAGGTGCCACCCACCTTTGGTAAGAATATGTTAGTGTCAGGTTGTCACGGTAACGGAATTTAAAACTCTGATAAGATGCTAGTAAAAATCGAATGACCTGCTATTGATGTCACAGCAATAAAAAAATGAAGTCCTAGGCAACCAAATGTTGCACAATTTGTGTTTTCAATCGTCAAAAAGTGCATACAAACTTGTGCACACGTCTAAATCGTACAAAATGTATGTATTCATACCATTTAGTAGGTGTCCGTTCCCTTTCTCTCAATGGAGCTTCAAAGTATCTCAGATTTTGAAAGACTAATTTTTGAGTAGGGCTGTCACATCGTATCATGTCTTTAAATTGAGATGATAGCAGTTAAAATAAAACGATCAACAGGAATCAAAGGCATCAAATGTTTGGTAATTTTGTGCTTTTTTATTACCAAGAATTGCAGGTACTGAAACACTGCTAATGTTTTTCTGCAATTTAGATCGTCTGCAGAAGTTCTCTTGCAAATATTGATGGCTTCATTCCTCTCCTATGCTACTGTCTTAAGTTATTTTTTTAAGCTTTGGTACTTTTTTTTAAGCGTATTGGAAATTTTGACACTCTTACTGAACACTACACAAATACATTCCTTATCATTGCTAATGTATTTGTGCAATCTATACCGTGCTCTCTCTCTCTCTTTGTCTCGCTGAAGATTGTGGTTACCAAGTATCAAAAAGTTTGACAACCTTGTTTTTAGAGCCTTTCTCACAGTCACTGTGAGTTATGGAAGCATCCTGCAAACAAAAGCATTAGCTAAATGGAGTTGTAATTTCTGTAAATGTTAGCGCTCACTGTTGGCTGTGCTAGCCAAACCTAGCTTGTTAATTTGGCCTGTTAAATAGGTGATTACCTTGCCTTTTGAGTAGCCCAGATTACAATTTAAAACAACTCCTGTGGTCACTTCAGGCTTAAAAAAAACCAAGATTGAGAAGCTCAAATGCAAAAAAATGGAGGCTTAAAAATAAAAGCTATCAACAAAGGGACGTCCATCTCTTATAAACAGTCTATGATCAGAGCAGTGAGAGCCTGCATGCATCTCGTGCCTCTGCAAAGCGCTCGAAGTGACTTCAATAAAGCACTGAAGGAGTGGCGGAAGGAAGGGGCAGTCAGGATGGATAACCCATGGGAGCTTTTGGGGATTATTTCCAGATGACAAACCTTCAAATGTGCTCTGAAAGTCCCTTAAAAAAAAAATACCAGAAAGATTCAGCCGCAGAGGGCCCAATACTGCTGAGGTGTCAGGCTGTTAAAACCCCACGGCTCAATATCTCTTTATGACACGTTTGCAAGTTAAACCACTGACTCGATATCTTGTTTTCAGAGCGTTACATGACCTCGAGAATCCTGTAAATGCCACACTCAACATCCTCAATATATAAAAAACATTCAATATAAAGTTACCAAAAACCCACCAACTGATGCAGTGATGATAAAAAACAGATAATTAGTCCAGCAGGTTCTCTTTGGGTTGAATTCCTGACCAATGAAACCAGTTTGAATTCCCTGCTGGACTATGTTTGGTTACAAAAACGTGGTGTTGTATGGAGTTTCAACAGGCCTGCTACTTCTTACATGGGCTCAATCTGATGGTTTTAACTTTAAACATTCACATTTTCTTCTGCGTCTGCCTTCACAGAGCGGCACAGGTGAAATATCTTCTCAAACCTTCTAAAACATAAGCAACACTGATGAAATCGTCTTTTTCAGCTCACGTTTTGTAGGTTTTTGAAGGAGAAGGACTCAATTTCCACATTCTTTCTTCTTCTTTACATTATTGCAGGTTTTCTGACATCTTTGAAATCGACAGATTCCATTTGTGAAATGTAAATCTCTGTGGACAGAATTGTGCACGAGTCAAACGTGGTTTCAGCCTCATGAACAAAGTTTCTTTTCCACAAAATAATTTCATTTTCAAGATCCAATCGCACTTTAGTGAATCGTCTTTAAGGCACGAGGTTGTATGGGGGGAGATAGGGGACAAAGAAAGCTGTGATAAATGTCATATTGACCATGCTGTGACCACCTGTGCCCTGGCAGAGTTTCACTCCATCATTAAGAGAAGAGCAGGCCTGTGATGGGGAAGCCCGGAACAAATAAATCAACAAATGTAAAAAACAACAACGAATGTTTTGAACCTGGTTTCACATCCAGCCAGCTTTCAGAGACACCAGTCTCTGCACGGCGCTGACGTCAAGTTTGCATACAGATCCAGTCCCAGAGTTTTGGAATCATCATCACTTCCCGCTCAGATTATGATTGTGGCTTCTTCACAGTACATTTTTTGTCAGAGTCCCTTTTTTTGTCCATCGTCCGAGTGCACGTCCGAGTCCACATCCACGTCGTAAACAAAGCTGCAGAAACAAAGAGAGGAAACGATTAGCATGCCATAGAGAGACAACCTGTTTTTTTAACAGGAAGATTTCCATTGTCAAACAGTCTTGGCCAAGTATGTGACTTAAAAAATGTTAAATCCTAAAACATCTCAACCAGCCTGAGCCCTCATTTGGATCAACCTTGAATTTAGAGCTCCAATCCCAATTCCCACCACGCTCTCAAATCCCACCACGGATTGGACCCACCTTTACTTGGACCCCCATTTTTCTGCTTCCCCCAGTAATATCCACACTTCCTCCCAACCTCCCCAACCTGTCCCAGAGTCCTCTCGCTGGGACTCCCCCCCCAGAGGTTCCACTGCACCATCCTAGCCCAGTACCATTTCTTTCCTCCAGACTTAATCGCTAAAGTACCGATATGTCGTCGTCAAAGTGCCACCTATTATTTAAGACAAATACAGTATGTTAGGGTTCGGGATTAACTGGAACTAACCCGGTTTCTGTTATGAAAAGAAGTGCAGGGAAGAGTGGGAGATCTCCTGTGAAACATGAAGGAGGTCACAGACTGTTCTGACGCTCCATGCTTTCATTTACAACCACCTGTGCCTCTTATGTAATCTTCTTCTTTTATAAATTCCTCCAACGAGCATACCAGGAGGTGTATTAATCCTCTGCAGGCAGTGATGACTCAACAAAGCCTCTTGTCAATAACAGCTGTGTCAACACGTAAAACACACGCCGGCTGCCTCTCCATCTACCTGCAGCACAATGACACCACCAGCTGACACCTGGGAGTGTTTCCCTCACCGAGGAGGAGGTCCAGGTTTAGTCCAGCGCCGCGCTCTAATAATAGCCCAGCGACTGACACGCAGCAGCTCGGAGTGGCAGCAGTTTGTTCCTCTTTTTTTGGGTTGCATAACCTCTCAGCACATGGTATGAACACAAGTGGGTCAGCTTAGCAGGGAGCACGCAGGCTGGAGACGGTGAATAAGGGATGATGATGATGTGCAGAACGGGGACAGAAGCGCTTATGTCACAGCTGAGGCTTAGCACTTTAAATCAGTGCAAATGAACGATAAGATACAGTTTAGTTTTTACAATATGATCCTTATATATATTGATGAAAACAATAAGGTTCATCATCTTTAACATCAACGTCACTGCAGAGCCATCAAACATCCTGACGGTCTACAGTATCGATCTGTTTCCAGCCTGTTGGGTCGACATAGGCTCTGATTCAGTCTCCTTTGTGTTGCACGACTCAGATTTTTGTAAGTCCAATCAGATTTAGCGGGACAGTACCAGGGTTTCAGTATTTGTTAAGATGTTTTAGTTCAGCACCACTCAGGCCTGCATGCTTTACCTGCAAGGCTCAAGTCTAGACTTGAACGTTTTTTAAAGCTGAAATAGACACGCTCACTCCAGACAGAATTTTCCTTTTGTTCACGTCTCTCACAGCAGGGGAGTTTCCCTGGGAGGGGGTTTGGGGAAGACATGACGTAAAAAGGGACGCTGCAGAAGTCAAAAGTGAAATGTTTATAACATATCCGAGATGACAGCCGAGGAAGCAGAGGGCGACGTATGAGTGGAAAAGAAGAAGAGAAGCTGCTTCATTACGGGTATGAAGATGGCACAGGATTCTAACAGGAGTCACATGATATAATTGTCATCATCCCGCCAGCTAGCTCGCAAGGAAATGTCTTGAATGTGTTCTCACAAACATGTAAGCTCACCCTGACTTTTTCCCAGAAAAAGTCCGGATAGAGTCTAGCAGAAAAATGTGCACACATGAAGGAAAACTCAAAACATTTCAGGATATTTTCGGGGAGTTGTGTGGACATTTAGAGATGCTATATTAACCCTTTGTAAACCTCCAGAACGATTAAGACACTTCTTCTGTCAGGTGCGTTCTTCTGTGAACAAACACAAAGGAAACAAAACTGTGCACTGTGTCACTCTGGACTCTTTCTGACTGATGATTGATTGATGTTGTTTATTTTTAGGATGCCGTCGTAGACCCCAGTCCCAGTTTATGACCCTGCTCTACCGGGGTTTATAACCGTGTTGTTGTTATGAAAGGAGAAACACATGAGCTCAGGTTTAAGGAGGAACTGGCTGGTTTTATTGTTGTTTCAGTAGCAGCTGTGAGCGTCCTCTCTGAACTCTCGGACCCCTCCAGACTCTTTTTATGAGCATGCCTCTCGTACCTGAAGAAACACCCCCGCCCCCCCGGCCCTCCCCTCCATGGATGTGTTACACAATTCTACACACTGACACAGTGAAAGACACGCCTCCATCAGAACGGCCTGGACAAACACAGAGCTTTATTGAACGCTTCCTTCGGACAAGCTATTGGCATCCTGATGGAATATCTATCACAGTAAACACTGGAGTGAAGCAGGGACCGTCCTACGATCTCTAATTTAAAACTCTGGTTTCTGGTTTTCCCACTCATATGTTCTCTGGCTATTGAGACTGGACTTGTTGTCGTTAACTCAGTTAGCTCAGTTAGCCCAGACTGGAATACCAAGTCAAGTGATCCAGAACGGCCCAGTAATAATGTAGGCCAGTGAGATGACAGGAAAGACAGTGTGGGTGGGATTTATATGACTCTGAGGGTCATTAAGAAGGCCGAAACTTGGGGCACAGAGAGCCTAAAGGTTGTGATGCGCGCTCCATGTACAGAAGCCATTGTCTTTTGTCACAGTGGACGCAGGTTCAAATCCGACCTCAGCCCTTTTGCTGCATGTCGTCCCCCAATCTCTGCTCCCAACATATATCGTCTCTGTCAGCTGTCCTATCCAGTAAAGGAAAAGATGGCCCCCAAAAAAATAACTTTGAGACATGCCAGAAATTCCTCTGATTGTTCAGCAGCAGGAGATCAAGCCGTGGTCAGCCCTCATTGACAATGAGGCGCAAAGGAGCGGGAATTTTGCTCCACTATGGAATGAGTCATGTGGCTCACAAATCAGGTCAGGGACAGCCTGAATTCTCCCAGTGTGCGCCCGGCGTTAAAGAGACAAGATGCAAGGATTTATATAAATATGGATGTGAGACACACTTCCTGTTAAAGAGGAAGGTTCAGGTGGACGTTGTTGGAAGTGAGAGTGTGTGGGTTACTTGCACTCTGCTGTTAAAGCAGCATCAGGACAAAGTGATTGGTGAAAAGGTAATTCGACCTCAGGGTAGCGACTGAAGTAACCAAAGTGTTCGAGTGCCCCACAAGAAGACACCAAATCTCCGTCGGTCCTCCGGGAAATCCTGACACCCGACCTTCCTGCACAGAGAGGGTAATGTCTATTTCCTCCACACAGCCGCCGAGAAGCACATTGCCGAGCAGACTTTACATCCAACTGAGCAAAAAGGAACATTTAGGAGTCATGTTTCAGAAGCTCAAAGTCGACCTCTCTGACTCTGTAACCGAGGGTAAAAACATGATTTTAATTTGATCACTAAGGATGGAAAAACAGATGACCAAACGCAGGCCTAAATGTGTGACCATGTGCAGATGAACCCTGACTAAACTAACAGGCTACACCAAATAAACATTTTAACCACGACTGCTGACAAAACTCCCCCTCAAGTCAGCGTCTCAGCTTTCCTGCTTGTTGCTCTGACGGATTTATTTCTGCTGCGTAAACAAGCAAAATGGCTGGAAACACGGCGAAGGTCTAAACCCAGCAGATCCTGGACAAACGGAGGCCTGCTGCCTCCTCGGCCAGCCATTGGTTGTTGCATAACCCAAAAGCAGACTTGTCTTGTTAAAAAAACCCAGCAGAGACCGGTATCTTTGGGGAAGTGGGAAGGGGGGGGGGACACTGTGGCAGCTTTCTCTATGATAACCATTTGGAGAGGGAGTGTTGGCATTTTACGAGCTCCGTGTGGTTTTGTGGTTGTATGGCATGCGATGTAACACATTCCACTTGGCGAGCGCTCAGTAAAAACGGCTCATTATGTAAGTTTAGGTGTGTGTGCCTTTGAGTTCCTCTTTATGTGGAACAGACAAAGAGTCTCCACCAACAAAACAGCTGAACAGACCTGAAGATATCCAGTTAACTATAAGAAAAATAAACCATCGGCACAGATTGAATCCTCCACCAGAGAACACTGAGGTGGTTTTAACTGATCAATGACTCAAATACTCAAAGATGAATTCTGTTATAAACTGTTTTTACATGTTTAGAGGTCTTCATAATTAAGGAGAGAGAATGAAAGTTTCTGGATTGTGCCAGGAAATTGCTTCAAACCAGCTGCAATTGCTGCAATGAAATCCAAGGCATACCAAGGCACCCTTCAGGAAGTGGGTGGGGGTGCAGATGAGTTTAGGAGTGGATACAACTCAACGAGTCATACAAGCAAGTGGATAAAGCTAGTTCTAAAACGAGGGTGAACCTTGTGTTGTCTTTTACCCGTGGACGTGGAGTTGGTCTACTTCCTGTTGGACAGGCAGGTGATGAACACCGGCGGTTAGCTTGTGCTAGCGTGCGTTAGCTTGCAGTGTAGGTACAAGCAGTAAACGTACACACTACATCCTGCGGAGAGGGAGAGCTTCTGAGGGGAATGGGCCCAGTTTGAATGTTGTGTTTACAAACTGCAAAGACTCCATCTTTAAAATGACTGACTGTTTTTGTCAAAGGAGTCTGGCAGCTTTAAGAGAGAAATGGTTTCTGTCTTAGAATTTTTTTTTACTCTCCGACAAAAGGGTCTATCTCCGTAGGGACACTTTGAATAACAATCTGTGCCCGTCAGAGACAAAGAACAAGACCTTTAGAGGACGTACTTTGGTTTAGTCTAATGGCCCCAAAGTGGATATTCTCGAACAATAACAGCCGTTATCCCAAAATCCTAACCCAACATTAGGAGGCAAACCAGACCGTTCATGAACAGATGCCAACCACGCCTGTTTCCATCTATTATTTACAGGTCCAAATGAACCCCGTCTGCTTTGTTAGAGACGTTTAAACAATGCATTGGGTCCGGTCCACAGAGGCGAAAATATGACCATGCACAGCACCTGCAGAGAGTGATGAGGCTGTGATCGATGGTTCTCACTCTGCGGAGAGATTAACCGGGTGTTAAGGGCTTACAGGCTGCTAGATTCAACACAGCCGCCATGAATGGAAACAGCCGAGGGGAAAAGATGTGGTTACATGTTATGACAGAGCGCTGTGGGACTGGATCTGGATCATTCCTCAGCTGAAGCTAAAAGCATCATAGGTGTGTATTTTTCGTGGAGAAATGACCTGTTCATGAGCTTTCCAGTGCGACTTTCCCCTTATGTTGAACAAACAGAAGAAAACAAAGACTTGTTTTTGCAGTTCTCGCTCTGAACCCTGAGGGCCCGGAGGAAAATATTTACAAGCTTCTCGGCTACTGAAAGCTGCACTTTAATGAGCATGTTGCATAAGAACGCCAATGCGATCATCACACCCACTCCCAAAAAATCCCATAAAAGGTGGCCTCCCTCTGGCAAGTCCCTCCAAAATACCCCCTGCTGTCCGAGTCTATTCAGAACACTCTGTACTTTAAACTGCTATCCAAACAACTTCATTTCCTTTAGAGGGGCACGATCAGCATCCTCGGACTTTGTCTGAAATGTATTGGGACATGGAAGAGAAAAATCCTACTTGAAGTCATCTGTATTGATGTAACAGTGTTGAGGAGGAATTCATACGTGCAGCGCAAAGACAACACCCTGAGAAGTGCCTGAACTTGTAAGCCGCCTGCTCATCCTGTCAATTAAATAAATTAAAAATAAAGTAAAGGCTGTGTGGATGTGGGGAGGGGCCGGAGCTCTCTGCGCTCTGTCCTGGTTTTAGACAGAGGCGGCACATGGCAGGCTCATAGGCAGGCAGCGAGAGGACAAAATGTTCCAGACGCGAATCTCTGTAAGCTGTGAACCAGGAGCAGCGCTCTCATTGTGCAGCCGAGAGAGAGAGAGAGAGAGAGAGAGAGAGAGAGAGAGAGAAGGAGGGTTGAGGTGGATGATGAGCAGGAGGATGTCACAGAACACACTGCTACACATGGTTCTGTTTTGATGCTGAGGTTACACTTTTTAAAGGGATTTCCTGCTCCGGGTCCATGCATTAAAGATTCTGCAGACTCTTACATAACTCACATCGCCTGCCTGCTCCAACAAATAAGGAGAGACCACCACCTTTATTTATTTATTTATACATAGAGCACTTTTAAAGAAACTGCCAGCCACAACATCTCGCCCTTCGAATCGACCTGACTCTACTGCAGAGCAGGGCCTGCTGTTGAAAGATCTTCTATGATTGGTCAGTTGTTTTTGAGCTTTTGTTTTGTTTCTGAATCCCCGTCCTTCAGGGTTTGCATGTTCTCCCCGTGCATGTGTGGGTTCTCTCTGGGTACTCCGGCTTCCTCCAGTGGTGGAACTAACTACCAAACTCCATTGGATCTGCAGAGTCCCTCTGCACCTTTAAGAAAAAGCTAAAGACCCAGCTCTTTCATGAATACCTACTAACTTAATGATGATGGTCTCCATATCATTGATGATGATGATGGTTGTGACGATGGTTTTTGTTTGATAACGATGACTTATAAGATGGTTTCTATACTGATTAGAGCTCTCAAGAACTGTCGTCAATGTTGTGCTTTGCCTCTGGTCACTTCGTTTGCTCTTACTAATAATAATAATAATACATTTTATTTAAAGGCGCCTTTCAAGGTCACCTTACAGAGCAGAGATAAAAACAACAAAGTAACATCACGATGACAGAAACACAGTGAGTCAGATCTGTTGTGTCAGCAGTTTCTGTGTTTTCTGTCACATCTTCTCGCTGTGCTGCCGTCAGCTCTCCCTCCGTTAACCACCACCCCCCCCCCCCCCCCCCCTCTGTGTTTACAGCCTCTAATCCCCCCTCCCAACAGATGACAGGTTTTCCCATTGAACCAGCACAGAGCGAGCGAGCGAGGCCTCTTGCATAACTCGCTATCCCATCATCCCGCGAGAGAATGAGGCCAATATCCAGCACGCAACGGCGCCTTCAGGGACAGCTGGGAGCCTGAGAGCAGTTACGTCACAGGGTGAGGGGAGGGAGGGGGCGGAGTTCACAATAAGGGGTTAACGAAGAATGGTCGGCGCTAATTGTTAGAGACAAAACACAGAGGGCTGCTGAGTCCTGGTGGATGGAGGGTTCAAGTTCAGACAACGAGCGACCGCTCCGGGTCAGTGGACATCCACTCGATGTCTGATTGATGTGCTGCAAGATGTTTCCGCTCCAAATAACAAACGCAGACAATGAAACGTCTTGCTGGGACACTTTCACGATGTCACTGCAGCAGAAAAAGTTATTTCCTGCTGAGCGTGCTGTTTGTTTTTGGGGGGGGGGGGGACTTTGTCGATATTATTCTAGGAGTCGGTCGAGCAGATGATGTCACGTCATGATGCTCTTTCTCTCTGTTCATGATCTTGAAACAAGGCTTAAAATAAAAACTTCCTGATTATCGGTAGCAGTAACATTTAATCCACTATCTTTTCTAACTAACACGAGTCCACAAACGTTGGTTTAAAGTCTTTTAAAACTATTTTAAAGTCTGACAAATGTGCAGTCGAACAAATCGATTTCATGCATTTTTTAAACAAACGTTTGTGACACCTGAAAGAGTTTTGCAGTACTTCAGCGTTTTCATTTTCATTTTGTTTGGTGATTTTAGCCGCTGTGGTGTTGCAGAACACGTGTAACCATGGCGATGCGATCTCTGGTCGGATGCGTTCGATATCAACAAGAAGAATCTGCATCAAAGCCTCTGAATCCAGGAAGAGGAGGAACACAAAAGAGTGTGTAAACTCTGTTTTAAATGTTTGTGAAATCGGGTTGAAATATCGCAGAGAGGCGTGAAGCGTGCAGCCGGCGCTTTGATGCAAACAGAAGTCAGAGATGTGATTCAACCGATTTTGTCAGTTGTAATCATGAACTTGATTAACTTCATGTAAAGTACACGACAGGTTCAAACACCTGTGCCAAATACCTTCACTCTCTCACCACACGCCCTCGCCTTGAACGCCCTCAAGCCGCGGGCGCACCTTCCCTCCTCTTACATAACCTCACCTCCACTTTTTAAATTTGTTCTTTCACTCTCTTCATCGGGCAGTGACGTCGGCGATGATGCACTCTGTAAGCATCTCGTTAACCGTATCAGCCGCTCTGATTTTTGGCGTCCTGACGTCAGCGCTCTGCGGCGGATACTTTCATTCCTGTTAATCCTGATTCCTGGAAGGTGACGTGGGATCGGCTTTTGGCAGCAGCAGCGAGGCTTGGGGACTATTTGTAGAGAGGTGGCGAGGTCCAAAGTGTCGTCTGACATCTTGTCAGAGACCGCCAGTTCCCACGGCGTCTTAAACCAGACTGGTCCGGTTCATTCAACTTTTTTGTGGTTTTTATTAAATGAAAGTGAATCAGGACTTGGATCTGATGTTTACGAGTAATAAAAACTTAATGAGCTCAAACTCAACAATAGCCAATGAGAGCGAGCGGACCGGAGAGCGCCACCAACCGGATGTTGCATCACTTTTAACAGTTCACAAACATGGCGGCGATCGTAAACATAACTGAGCCCCAAAACCAAGAGGAATATTGAAGAAGAAGAAGAGCAGCTTGTGTAACCATGGCAACAACACAACACACGACTCATGAAGACAAACCACACAGCCAGCCGAGCCGAGCCGACCACGACCATCGTCCTCCATGTTTGATTTTCTCTGAGTGGGCGCCATCAGAGTGGCTCCAGTGAGGTTTTAAGGTGATTTTGAGATTCATCAACTTTTATTGTCGGGTTTAAATGTTTGCTTCCTTTTCCTTTGATATTTAAAGATGAAATGTGGTTTTATATGTTGAGTAAGGCGCTGGAGTCTGTACATGTTGGGACAGAAATACTCGAGGGGGGGGTGAAAGGACATGAAAGGAACAAAGGCAGTAAACCATAATAACCAGTACTTAACAGCACCAGTGACGCTGCAGCCTGTAACCGGGGCCACAGAGGCTAATGGTGTCAGCTGAAAGGTAGATTAACTGTCTTCAGCCCCCGGGTCACCACCGGCCACTGCTCCCTTTTAGCCAGTGACACCGAGTCCTGTGTCACTGCTTTTAATTCCTTCTAATCACAACAGAAGCTCAGGTCAGCACCTCCTCTCTGGTACAGGTGGATTATTCAGGGAAGTTAGGTGCTGTTCTATTTCTTTTTTTTTTTTAGGGGAAAAAACCTGCAGCTTCTTCTTTAAAGGTTTAATCTGCAATTTTTCACACTTAAATGTAATAGAAATCAAGTATATCCTCTGAAAATAACTCTGTGAGTCATGACTGTCTACAATGGGTGTAACAGCCGAGTCCCACTGTCTGTGATGTTTTCAGAGTCCTATCTTCACTTTGTTTACATCGCCAGGACGGCCGGCTGACTCCTCCCCTCGCGTATAAAAGTTGTTTAATTGAGGGTCTAGAGAAAAGAAGAATAACATACTGTACTCACTGCTTAACTGTGTTTCTAGATCACGCTCATTTCAGGTAAATTTACATGCAGTGTGAAGATACGAGCATAATAAAGATCGCTAGCATTAGCATGCTAACACAACTATGCAGCGTGAGCTGTTTTGGTTTCATGCTGGCGACATCTGCTGGATCAAAAAATCACATATAATGCCTTTAAAGACAAAATACTTTTTCACAATAAATCCTTTGAGGCAATCACAGGCGCATAAAGTACCAGCGTCAGATTGTTGTTCTAAGGGTCTGAAAACACGACAGGAAACCACTGCGCCACCAGCGCCCCGGGAAGAAGTTTTTTTTGTTGAAGTAAGGATGCTTTGCTAACCAGAAACAGCTGTTACATCACGACTCCATTCTCCAAACTCCACAGACAAAAGCAGAAATGTAAACCTGCAGAGCTCATAGCAGTTTCTGTTGTACCGCTGCATCGATCTGACACATCAAATTTTGTACAAACAAACCAACGAAAGCCGTTTCTCACATCTGAACTCCAGAAAACATCTGGATGATTTTGTAAGTTGTGAAGGAAGTGGAGCTTACCTGGGAAGGTGAAGGGTCCCTTCTTTGACTGGTTGGGTTAAACAAAGGGGGGGCAGTCTGGGGGGGATGTGGGGTGCCATCACGCTGCACACGTGACTTGGTCCATCCGCACCTCCAGCTGGAAGGCGTCCGGCCGGTCCTGAGGGTTGACTGCGAGCATGTCCTGGAGGAGTTTCTTCACGCCCTCGGACATGGAGCTCCGGGCCTTCTGCGGGATGTGCAGAACCATCTTTGGGTTCTCCAGCAGCGCCTCCCCAACAGGTACGATCTCAGTGCCCTGCCGGATGTAGGTGCCCAGAAGCTCCCGCTTGGACTCCGCGTCGATGAAGGTGATCCGCTCAATCATCGCCCAGATGATGATGCCAAGCGCAAAGATGTCGGCCTTGGCCGTGTAGTGGCCCTCCCACACCTCGGGCGCCATGTAGAAGTCCGATCCACAAGCCGACGACAACCAGAACTTGTTTATGTTGACAATGTTGTTCTGGTTGCTCTCTTTGCCCCCCGCTCCTCCCGCGGGGGTCTCCTCCATGTTCTTGGAGTTCATGCCAGCACAAACTTTACTGAGTCCGAAGTCGGCGACCTTGAGAACAGGCGAGCCGGATTTCTGCGAGATGAGGATGTTGTCTGGTTTCAGGTCACGGTGGACAATGTTGTTTTTGTGCAGGAAAGCCACGGCACTCGTCAGCTGCCGCATGAAGCTCCTGTTGGTGTGGGGGTCGGGCCGGCGGGACAAGATGTACTGGTTGAGGTCCCCGCCCTCGCAGAACTCCATGACGAACCAGAGATAGCAGGGCTCGGCCGGGTGGCCCAGGATGCGCTCCCCTGCGGCGAGCAGATTGAAGACAGACACATTAGAGAGATAACAGAACACAAAGTGGGAAACCAGTTCAAACCAGTGACAAGTCAACAAAACCAGTCAAGTTATGTGTCACCTCACCGTCATCACAGCTGTGTGTTTGACCTTTAACTCTCTGAATGAGCTCTCAAACAAAACTAATCTGAGAGAGACAAAACAAGCCGCCTGGCCGAGCATTTCACTTCTGGTTTACAAAACATTACATGGAATGGAATGACACCTCGATATCTTTCAGACCTGCTCACTGACTACAGCCCAATCAGATCCCTCACATCAGCAGGTATGGGTCTGCTGAACTTACCAAAGGTCAAGACTAAATCTGGTGAAGGTGCATTTAGTCACCATGGTGCAGTTTAATGGAATAAACTACCCGCTGATCTGAGGTCTGTAGAAACTTGAAGTTCTTTTAAGAGTGGTCTTAAAACATTGCTTTTGTTCTTGTGCCTTTGGCTGCTAGTTTGTCTTTGTGTGTGTGTGTGTGTGTGTGTGTGTGTGTGTGTGTGTGTGTGTGTGTGTGTGTGTGTGTGTGTGTGTGTATACATATGGTTGGTGCATGGTCCCTGTGAGCACTTTATGTGCTGTATGGGATGGTGCATGCTCTTTTTACAAACATGTTTTGGTTTAAAGTGAGCTCTTGAATTTGATTGTTCATTTATTATTTTATTTTGTTTTTACATGTTTTTTTTGTTTTGTTTTTGTTTATTATTTTAAAATGAGTTTGCATTGTTTTCTTCTGTACAGCACATTGAGTTTACGTTTGTATGAAATGTGCTTTACAATAAAATTGAATTAAAAAAAACGCTTACTAAGGTTGTTATGAAATGATTTTTAAAGACTTCTGCTTTCCTCCTGATGACATAACATGAGTACAAGTGTTTTTTGTAAATCGCATGCAAACGATGAGATCACACTTTATGAGCATTTGTTCTCAACGTGCCACTTCAAAGAGTGTCGCGTGTGATCTTTCTAACCGCAATCCTTTGTGGGCAACACTTGCAGAGAAAACAGCCATCTTGTGTTTCCTCAACCGTTTACTGCACGAGAGGGAGAGGAGCGGACCCGGTCTGAAGCCACCTGGATCCTGACACAACTTATCTCATGACTGATATCGACCTGGGCGCAGGATGTGGATGTTCAGCCTTAAAAGGTTCTAGATTGTGGTCGATTCTGACAAACATTTGATCTGTTTTCTTGTTATTTCATGTCTTTTCATGTCTCTTTTATGATATTTGCATGTCTGACTGCTCATTGTTTGTCGAGGTCAAAAAGCTCCAGCAACACTTGGAGTAAGAAGATAAACTTTATTAACAAACTAGACCGACGCGTTTCAACTTGAGGCCTTCATCGGGGTCATCAAGAGCCAGAAAAATCCCAGCCAGCTCATTGTTTGTCATCAGCTTTTATTAACTCTGCTGCTGCTGCCTCTCATGTAAAGAACATGTGTCATCTCAAAGAGTTTTCTCCTGGGGACAGGATGTACTGTTTGAGGTCTCCGCCCTGTCAGGACTCCTTATAAAGACCCAGATCTTAAAATCAATAAAGAGATGATTTAATCACACCTCTACACTCTACCCCCTGATAATGGGTGATGTAAGACTTTGAAGGTCCAATCAGTGAGATGTGTAGTGAGTGAAATGATAAAGTGACCTTACTATATGATCAGACATTAAGGAAACATGCTATGTTGAAGTGCTGGCTTCTCTGACAACAATGCAGCAGCCAGTATGTCCTCCTTCTAACTTTAGATTCTGCTACTGAATGCTCTGGATTTGTTTGGACCAGAGAAGGTAGGTGCTTTTAAGGTGACCCCACACGTCCGTTTTGGACGCCCCTCGGTTTGCCGTTCTTTTCTTGACATAAATGTTCAAATTTTTACTTTAACCTGAAGCTACAAAGCGCCTCTAAACATGCAAATCATGCAGGTTTGACCAGATCTAAAATGTGTTTATTCAACATTTAGTTTTCTAACATTCTGTCACTCTTGATGACAGAATGATTCTCTATCATCATTATTATTATTTGATCTTTAATAAGTTATTATCAGCAGGTTTGTCACCAACAGAGACTCGTTTTTCCCCACACATCACGTCCTAAAACCAACTCGCCGATCAGATGCTTCATAACCTTAAAGTAGGAACGCTTCTAGCTCCTCGATGCATGTTACTTAAACTCTTTGCCCCCCTCTTCCCACAGCTCTCTGAGGAATGCCACTTCTAGAAGCAGGCTTTCAAAACGTGCAAACAAGCTCTCCTCCCCCACGCCGACCTGCCCCGATGATCTGCTCTCTGAGGGCCGCCTTACTTAACTCACTTTGGAGAACCAAGACAAAGAAAGGAGAGAGGGCATTTAAACCAAAGACAAGACATTTAAAAACACTCAGACGTTCACTTTCAGAGCACGTCGGCTTTAGGTGAATAAATTAATATTTAAATAAACACGCTTTTAAAAGAAAAGGAGAGAAAACAGAGCTCTTCTTCTGTTACATCACTGGATGTCTTCACACCATGCATCAGCATTGTTCTTCCAATAAGGAGTGTCAAGTCTTAAAGAAGAGGGCACAGAGCAGCTTCTACTCGATCTATAGGCGCCGCTGTTTAATAACAAAGGAGCTGAGAAGTAGGTCAAACTGGACCGATGACAACAATGACGAGAAGTGATCAAATAATGTGATTTACGTGAAATATAAGTACAGTTTTTCATCAGCACATCCAACACCACGATGAAGCATCATTGTCTAGACTCCAAATACTCACTCAACAAGCAAGGGGTTAATATGCTGCCAAGTAGTACACTGTGTCCTCTTGTGAGCTGAGGAGAAACACAGTACTCTGTGTGCCTTATAGGCAACGTATAGCTCATGCCTACGTCACTGACGCACACACGGATGCAGGAGCGTTTGTTTTTATTCACAAATTCTTCATTTTTCACCTGAATGAGCTTCAATATAACATAGAAATCTGTGATATTATAGAGTATAAGGCATGTTTTCTGTGCAAAGACAGCAAAACACAAACAATGCATGTGATGTAAACAATCTGTGCATTAACACAATGAGAGATCCGGAGCATAATGGTGAGCTTCTTTTGTGTTTGTAGAAATGTGTGTGAGTGGGCTTCAGTAAACCTGTGTCAGGACTGTCAACATACACACAGTGCATGTTTACATAACTAGAAACCTTATGCAACCTGATGTGAGATGCATTTAAATGGATTTTATATAATCAAAGGGATGTTTAGGAAAGCTTGCACATTCCAGTTAGCATGTAAACAACTTATTTAAAGCTATTTTGGGGGGGGGGGGGGGGGGTTTAAGACCCTTTTATTGTGACTTCCTTGTTACCAAAGCATCCTATAGGTGTTGTTGTTGATGGAGTAATCATGACATGCATACCTTTGAGTGAGGTCTCCACCAGTCGCAGGTACTGTTTGGATCTCAGGTTCCCGTGGCTCATCTTCTGGGCCATCCCTTTCCTCTGCAGGACGCACTCCTCCAGCTGGACCACGTTCTGGTGCCGGTTCTCCAGGCTCGTCAGGGCCCAGAACTCGGCCAGGGCCAGCTCTACATTTTCAGGGGCGTCGCACTGGAGCCTCTTCACCGCCACCCTGGCCCCTGTTTTGCGGGCTATGGCTTCGTACACCACCCCGTAGCTGCCCCGGCCGACCTCCCGGAGCAGGCTGTACCGGGGGGCGACCACCACGGCGGGCTCCAGGCGCTCACTCCGGGCGAAGCTGATGGAGAAGCAGTCGTCCTCCTCTTCCTCCTCCTCCATAGGCTCCGTGTGGTTGTTGTCCTCCAGCGTGCGGGAGCGGAGCACTCTGCCCACCTCCCGCTTCATTTTTGCGGCCACGCTCCGCCTGCAGCCCCGCAGACCGACCCCGAAACCACCGCCGCTGTCGCCGCTTACCTTTCTCCTCTTCTTCCCGTCGCGAATATCCATAACTTCTTCTTTGTTGAAAGTAAGCATGAAGGCAGGTCGTGTTTCTCTTTCATTACTTAAACTCAAACTGCTTTATGTTGACGTCCTGCCGTCTTCCTGCGTAAAGGTCGTGAAGCTTTAACGCCAGTCTGTCCGCAGATTGAACGGTTTTTGTTTGTTTCTTTAAAAAGGTGCAGAAGAAGAAGAGCTACAGGCTGCACCACCGCTGCAGGAACTAGTTCACCTTCATAACAAAATGTTCCAGCAGCAGCCCGGTACGCTCAGGGAACAGAGGGCGGGGCTTAGCGAAGCTCTACGGCGCGCTGATTGGCTTAGGAAGAAAACAACTCGCGGAGGAGGGCAGTGAGTTCATGCTTTATTTTGAATTTAAAGGTTTAGATATCAGTTTTTACTGCAGATTCCGATTTTAACGACTTAATTGAGCTGATAAAATGAATAAAAAAAACAAAAAGTATCAGGATCCATGTTTTTTTAATGAGCAGGGGGCGGGGCGTACTTTATTTCAATGAACAAGGCGGGGTCACGTGTACTCAGGCATGGACAGGATCCGTCAGTGACAAACTGTGAACAAAGGCTGACAGGGAGACAGAAAAAACACCTTAATATGACATTTACCCAGCTTATAGTGTAGAACAACTAAGATTGAAAAAAATGCAAAAACATATAGGCCGATAATTGGTTGATAATAACGTTTCTGATTGGGAGAAATTGGACTTTCTCTTTAAAAACATAATAACATAAATGCATGAGAATTTAGAATTACAACAACACTTTTAAAAACTGTTAAGATATTTTTTCTGTTCAATTTATTTTACATAATTTATTAATCCCTGAATGAATTTCTGGTTTACACTCTGTTATTTAGAGGCATACTAATCTCACACACATAGGCCTGAAATACAAACATGCACAAACAGAACCTGTGGACGTGACTTAGTGGAGGGATGTCAGAGCGGGGCTGCTTCACACTGAAATGCTGGCAGCGCGTCAGGGCTGTTGGGGGTTCGGTACCTTGCTCAAGGGCACCTCAGTAGTACTGACAAACCTGCGATCATGCTGCCGCCAACCGCCTCCAAACCTCCAGGACTAAGCTCTGCTCTATGGGGGACAGAGCCTTCTATTTTGCCGCCCCAGGTCAATGGACTGCTCTCCCTGACCACCTGAGGACCCCACAGACTGTGGACTCTTAAAAAACTTTAAAAAAGGGCCTGAAAACGTTTCTCTTTAAAAGAGCCTTTGCTTAAAACCATTGCTTTTAGATCATGTTTTTAACTCTGCCTGATTTTAACCTTTTTTGACTTTAGTTGTTGTTTTTACGATTTCATTTCAATTGTAGCACTTTGAGATTTCCTTCAAATGTGAAGTGTGTTATAAATAAAATGTATTATTATTATTATTTAGGAAGTGACCTGGCACCTCTCCAGCCATCAGACCAACGTGAAATTTAGACATATCAGTTAAATCAATGGCTGCAAGTTCGTCCCTTCATCAGGAGATGTTTATACGCCTGTTTAAAATGCATCGTTGACATGATTTAATATGAAACCTCATTCCAGACTTCAGTGTCTGTGTGAAACAACAACCTCTGACCTGAGCTGTTTTTGTAAACCGGGATTAATGCTTATGAATGCTTAGGACGTGGGGTGAGGGGTTGCAGCAGGAGGGGTTTTAAGGTCAGGGCTCCTCCGTCTGTGGTGATATGAGTGAAGGGAGGGACAGAAATATAGTTTCTTCTTACCTGTGACACAACACTGACAGGAGAGCGTCTTGAGAGATTCATAAATTAATAATAATAAATCAAAGATTGTTGTTTTAGGGTCATAAAAGTGTCTCAAACCCACCATGATCACCGTCTTAGTTATGGTTTAGTCTTCATTGATTTATGAGTCGATTAGCTCACTATAAGAAATTTGTGTTTTTGCTGACCTCTGGTGGTTTAACCTCTCACCTGATGGACATGATTATTGATTTTAGGAAGATTCAATCTAGTCCTGTGCCAACCATATTACAGTAAAGTGTGTTGGTATAGAGATAGTGAACAGCTACAAATATCTGGGCACTGTGCTGGACAACAAACTGAAGGTCCAACAGAGGCTGTATTTCTTTTAATGTATCCTCTGAGATAATGACCCTCTTTTATAAAAGTTTGATTGAATCTGTTTTAATGTTTTGTATTATTGCCTGGTATGGTAATCTGGCTCTAGCCAATAAAAACAGACTTGGTAGCCTGGTTAAAGTGGTGAGCGACTTCTCTCCTACAGAGTCCAGATCAACCTCTCTTTGCAGAGTTTGGTCTTCTCCCCTCAGGCAAACAGTACAGACTGCATGTGGTGAAGACTAAAAGCCATCGGGTCTCATTTGTACCTGCTGATATTTGTCTGTTGAATAGCAGTTGAATTCTAATTCCTTGTTCATTGCATGCTGCGCTTTTATCACTTTTCTCATGATGCTGGAGCATCTCTGCTGGGCTTGTTGTATGTACTTATGCACTTGATGTTTGGATGTTTGTGTTTTTTATGGATTTGTATGTCTCCAGCTGCAAACACATTTCCCTGTGGGGACAATAAAGATACCTTTGACCTTTGACCTGGCTGCAGTAAACTTCAGGTGACCCCGGTGACCCCGTGACATCACTTACAGGTGAAACAGTGAGGGTCATGCTGCAGAGCGATTCTTTTCAGCCAGCTGTTGAAGATGTCTCCAAACACAAAGTTATTTTAAAGATCGCTTTACAGGAAGTGTCACTATATCGACATGTGAAGCTCGTTGAGGCGTCTGTTGTTGTTTTTTTACGGTGGCTGCAAAGTGCAAACCAAAATTTAAAAAAAAAGTGAAAAACTTTTGCAAAGTTTTCAAATTTACATTTTTGAAAAACACAATTTAAAAAATGCAAAACACTTTTACGGAGAACAAAACAAATGTATATTTATACAAAATATG